>NC_091573.1:488777-498777 GCF_042767895.1 Penaeus vannamei | reverse complement strand
TTGGGACATAGTTGTTTTTTTCTTTCTTCCTCCACCTCCACTACCACCTATTCCTCTCTCTTCCCATCTTTCCTCTCTCCTCCTTATCCCTTTTCTTCTAATCCTACTCCTCCGGCTACTGTTCCTACTCCATCTCCACCTCTTCTCCACCATCACTACCCCCTTTTCCTCCTCCTCCTCCTCTACTTCTTTTTCCTCTTCCTCTTCTCCTTCCCCCTTTTCCCCCTCCTCCTTCTCCACTTCTTTTTTCTCTTCCTCTTCTCCTTCCCCCCTTCCCTCCTTCTCCTTCTCCACTTCTTTTTCCTCTCCCTCTTCTCCTTCCCCCTTTTCCTCCTCCTCCTTCTCCACTTCTTTTCCTCTCCTCCTTCCTCTTCTCCTTCTCCCTTTTCCACCTCCTCCTTCTCCACTTCTTTTTCCTCTTCCTCTTCTCCTTCCCCCTTTTCCTCCTCCTCCTTCTCCACTTCTTTTTCCTCTTCCTCTTCTCCTTCCCCCTTTTCCTCCTTCTCCGTCCCCCTTTTCCTCCTTCTCCTTCTCCACTTCTTTTTTCCTCTTCCTATTCCTCTTCATCATCACCATCTTGTCCTTCCGAGCAGCCATGATTTAGGTCAATAATTTCTGCTATGCCAATTCTGGATGAAACTGCAGCGGAAAATATTAACTTTCTTTCCCGATTTTGGATACTGGTTTCCTTTCCTACTCAGATTTTCGCTCTATCTATTTATCAAATTTATCCGATTATTTATTAACCTATATGTTGTGCATATATATTGGTACTCTATTTGCATATTCACACATATTCGCCTATATATCGTGGAAAAGGTCTATATATCCTGTCTATATGCCTATATATCCTGTCTATAGGCCTATATATCCTGTCTATAGGCCTATATATCCTGTCTATATGCCTATATATCCTGTCTATATGCCTATATATCCTGTCTATAGGCCTATATATCCTGTCTATAGGCCTATATATCCTGTCTAGATGCCTATATATCCTGTCTAGATGCCTATATGCCCTGTCTATAGGCCTATATATCCTGTCTATATGCCTATATATCCTGTCTATATGCCTATATATCCTGTCTATATGCCTATATATCCTGTCTATATGCCTATATATCCTGTCTATATGCCTATATATCCTGTCTATAGGCCTATATATCCTGGCTATGTACCAATATATCCTGTCTATAGGCCTATATATCCTGTCTATAGGCCTATATATCCCGTCTATATGCCTATATACTGTCTATAGGCCTATATACTCTGTCTATAGGCCTATATATCCTGTCTATATGCCTATATATCCCATTTATTAGATGCCCAAATATCCTGTCTATATGCCTATATATCCTGCCTATAGGCCTATTTATCCCACTTAAATGCCCAAATATCCTGTCTATATGTCTGATATACTGTGTACATGTCTCTATGTCAATATTGTCTATCTAACCTATTTACATCACCGGAATCCCCCCTTGTGCATAATGGCCTTGCGAAACGAACCAAGAGAAGCATAACAAATAAGGAAGGTAAAGGAGATAACATACGTAAAAAGGCAAAACAAATATCCGATGTTTGTTTTAGTTTTAAACATTTTGAAAATAAAAGCATTTGGTCGAGTTGGCGGCCGTCATCCGCTCGACATTAGTTAATCAATTAAGCATGGATCGGTTTCAATCATTGCTTCGCACTTCGGGAGAAAGAATTCAGTGTGGGATTTTCTCGTCTTTTTTAATATCTTCTTGCGTTTTAAGGCCTTTTGGTCGTAGTATATTTTTGTTTTGTTTTGTTTTTTATGTGAAAATTCGTCTATCAAAGCAGCATTTCGAAATTCCTCCATTGTCTCTCGGTGATGACTGGTGATGAATCGTCTCTTGGCTTCTCTCCGCTCGCCCCCGACGACCGCCACATGGCCACCCGACGACCGCCACATGGCCACCGCATGGCCATCAGCGCATGACCGTCGAGGAGTTCCGGAAGAAGGGCGTGGCGAGGGTCACCACCTGCTGCTGCTGCTGCATGATGCCGCTCTGCATGACTCTCATTGCCTGGGACGACGCCGGCGTGATCAATAGCGTGAACGAACCGCAGTGCATGACTGGCCGGGCCGCCATGCACCGCCTCGTCGCCTGATCATTACTCGCGGCAACGCAGAGCCTGAGGAGGGTAACGTGGCAGCCGGCGCAGCCTAAGTGGCAGCGGGGGCGGGCCAGGCAGGCGACGAGGGGCGCCCGAGGAACGACAGCGCCGTCAAGAGCAGCGGGCGGGCAGCGGGTGACCAAATAAGCGGCGAATCAGCAGGTCGCGGCGCTGGCAACCGGACTGGCAACAGGCGGCCCGGGTGAAGGTCCCAGGCGAAGGCTGGAGGGAAATTAGCTTCAGGAATGGAGTTCGCTGACGAGATCGTCTCTTGCTCTCGCCGCGCTTTCCATTGGCCTTTCTCTCTCTCTCGCCATTTCTCTCTTTCTCAAATTCGCTATTCTTTCTGCTTCTCTGCGTTTCTGTCTCTGTCTCTGCCTCTCCATCTCTCTTCCTTTCAATTTTTCCTTAAGCAATGATATCTTCCCCAAACCCAAAGCCTGCATTGCTTGTAAACAAATGACAGATCAAATACGAAAAGACAAGCATACAAGCACACACACAAGAACTAAAACAAGCAAAATCCACCCTTTTGCCCTCTGACGTAAAACTCAAAACCGCTTCTCCAAACCTCTCCCCTATTTACATATTTATTCCACCTGTAGCTTGTCTCGTGAAGGAAGGAGGGCGACTGTGACAGAGAGAGAGAGAGAGAGAGAGAGAGAGAGAGAGAGAGAGAGAGAGAGAGAGAGAGAGAGAGACAGAGAGAGAGAGAGAGAGAGACAGACAGACAGACAGACAGACAGACAGAGAGACGGCGAGAGAGAGAGAGAGAAAACAGCAAGAGGGAAAAACGGCGAGAGAAAAGTGGATGTAAAGAGAATTGGTAAAATGAAGAAAGACAATCAAAGCTAGAGCAAATGGAAGGAATAAAAGAGAGAGAGAGAGAGAGAAGGAGAAAGAGCCAGGGACAGCCGATGATGCAACGCAGGCAGTGAGCCACCTCCTCGGCCGAGTTACGCAATCGGGCGCATTTTCGTCTTTCTCTCTCTCTCACTCGTCCTATCTCTCTCTCTCTCTTTCTCTCTCTTACTCGCCCTATCTCTCTCTCTCTCTTTCTCTCTCTTACTCGCCCTATCTCTCTCTTTCTCTCTCTCTCTCTCTCTCTCTCTCTCCCCCTCTCTCTCTCTCTCTCTCTCCCTCTCTCTCTCATACACACTCTTCCTCTCTCTCTCTCTTTCTCCCTCCCTCCTCCCTCAATTCCTTCCCTCCTCCCTTCTCTTGATCTCTCTTTCCATCCTTCCGTTCACCCCGTCTTCCTTCACTCCCACTTTTCCTCCTCCATCCCTCCCTTCCTCCCTCCCCCCTCTTTCTGTTTCCCTCCCTCTCCTTCTCTCTCTCTCTCTCTTTCTCTCTCTCTTTTTGGATTTTGTGTTTGTGTCTGTTTCTCTCTGTTTCTGTCTGTCTGTCTGTGTGTCTCTCTCCCTCTCGTTCTCTTTCTCTCCCTCTCCCTCTCTCTCCCCTCTCTCTCCCCCCTTTCCCCTGCCTTCCTCACCCCTTCCTCTCTCCCGCGCCTCCCCTCCTTCCTTCCTCTACCACAACCCCGACAGCTTTAAAGCGCCGCGACCGCCCAACCACAAATTTAAATACCGCGCTCCTTTTCACTTTCCCCTCTCCCCCTCACCCCCTCCCCTCACCCCCTTCCCACCCTGGCTCCATCGGTCCCTCTCTCCTCCCCCCCTCCCCCTTCCCCCTTCCCCTTACACCCCGCTCCATCAGGTTCTCTCCCCTCCCCCTCCCCCTCCCCCTTCCCTCCCCCTCCCCCCTCCATCCCTTCCCCTCACCCCCTTCCCCTCACACCCCGCTCCATCGGTCCTCCCCCTCCCCCTTCCCCTTACACCCCGCTCCATCGGTTCTCCCCCCTCCCCCCTCCATCCCTTCCCTACACCCCGCTCCATCCAGTCCTCCCCCTCCCCCTCCCCTCACACCCCGCTCCATCGGTCCTCCCCCCTCCCCTCACACCCCGCTCCATCGGTCCTCTCCCCTCCCCCTTCCCCCTTCCCCCTCCCCCTCCCCCTTCCCCCATTCCCCTCACACCCTCCCCTCCCCTCTCCCTCCTCCCCCCCTCCCCCCTTCCCCTCACACCCCTCCCCATCGGTTCTCTCCCCTTTTCCTGCCATAGATTTCCTCGCGTCATACAAAATGCCCATTTCCGAAAACCGAAAAGGGGAGATAGGGAGAAGGTGAATAACTAGGCAGACAGAGAGCGATAGATGGGTAGAAAGGTAAAGAAAGTGAAGTGATTGAGAGAGATATAGATCGATAGATTGATAGATACATAGATAGATAGATAGATAGATAGATAGATATAGGTATATAATGGATGGTAAGTAGACAGACAGACGAATGGATAACTGCGATAGATTTAGTGATAGGGAGACATGAAAAAAAAAAAAAAATAGACAGAGTAAATAGAGAGACACAGACGTAAATATAGACATAGATATATAGTTACAGATTGATAGATTGATAGATAGATAGAAAGATAGATAGATATGGACAGAGAGCTTGACAAAAAGATTCAGATAGTAAGGTGTATACATAATCATAGACAGAAAGGTAGATATAGATAGAAATGTAGATAGATAGATAGATATTAGGTATAAATGCAGACAGACAGAAATGTAGATAGATAGATATATAGACAGAAAGGTAGATAGATAGAAATGTAGATAGATAGATAGATATAGGTAGAAATGTAGACAGACAGACAGACAGACAGACGGACAGACAGACGGACAGACAGACAGACAGACAGAGATAGACAGACAGGCAGACAGACAGACAGACAGACAGACAGACAGACAGACAGACAGACAGACAGACAGACAGACAGACAGACAGCCAGCCAGCCAGACAGCCAGCCAGCCAGCCAGACAGACAGACAGACAGACAGCCAGCCAGCCAGACAGACAGACAGACAGACAGACGGACAGACGAGAGAGGGGAGCATGCCAAGTGAAGGAAAGGGGAGAGTTTAATCCACGAGGAACCCGACCGGCTCCCAGACCCTTCTCGGGACGGTCCTGAGGGGAAATGAAGGGGAAAATACGCGGCTGGTCTTCCTCCCTTTCTTGTTTGGGTTGTGAGGGGAGGAGGAGAAGGGAGGGGAGAGGGGAGGGGGAGAGGAGGGGAGAAGATGGGGAGAGGGGGGGAAAGGGGAGAAGGGAGGGAGAGAAGATGGGGAGAGGGGGTGAGGGGAAGGGAGAGAGGAGGGAGGAGAGGGGAAGGGAAGAAGGGAGAAGAGAAGAAGAGGAGAGATAGAGGAGATGGAGGGGATAGAGGAGATGGGAAGGGAGAGGAGAAAGAGAGGAGAAGGGGAGAAGAGGAAAGGGGAAAGGGCAAATAAGGAGAAGGAAGGGAGAAGAAGGAGAGCAGAGAAGAGGATAGAGGAGAGGGAAGGGGTGGAGGAAGAGAGGAGAATGGAAGAAGACGGAGATAGAGGAGAGAAGAAGGGAAGGAGAAGGGTGAGGAGAGGCGGAGGAGAGAAGGGGTAGAGAGGGAGAGAAAGAGGGGAGAGGGGAGGGAGGGAAGGCGTGAAAAGGGGGGTGCAGGGGATTGCTTAGGCCTATTGGAGAAGGCGGAAAGGGAAAACTAAGAGGAGGAAGTAGGAGAAAAAAGTGTGGAAGGGAGAGAGAAAGTAAGAAGAGATAGATAGATAGAGAGAGAAAGATATAGATAGACAGATAGATAGATAGAGAGACAGATAGATAAATAAATATATAGAGATAGATAGAGAGATAGAGAGAGAGAGAGAGAGAGAGAGAGAGAGAGAGAGAGAGAGAGAGAGGGAGGGAGAGAGAGAGAGAGAGAGAGAGAGAGAGAGAGAGAGAGAGAGAGAGAGAGAGAGAGAGAGAGAGAGAGAGAGAGAGAGAGAGAGAGAGAGAGATCGAAAGAAAGAAAGAAAGAGAGAGAGAGAGAGAAACTGACAAGCAGACAGACATCCAGACACAGACAGACAGAAAAGGACATACAGATAGGACAGAGGAAAAGGACATTGACAGTACATCCCATGACAGTCAAGGCCAGTCATGAGCCATTTCCTGACTACTAACTCACCCTTTCCCTCCACGAGAGCGAGTACTGCACTGTGCGGGCGTGCGGGCGTGTGTGTGTAAGTGTGTGTGTGTGTGTGGGGGGGGGTGCGTGTGTGTGTGTGTGTGTGTGTGTGTGTGTGTGTGTGTGTGTGTGTGTGTGCGTGTGTGTGCGTGTGTGTGTGTGTGTGTGCAAGTGTATATGCGTGCGTGAGAATGTGCGTGCGCATGTGTGTATGTTTGCGCGCGTGTGTGTGTTTATGTGCGTGCGTGCGTGCGTGTTTGAATATGTTTTTTTTTTCTTTTCTTTTCTTTTTAAGTATGTGCGTCTACAATTGCGCCTTAATAGAGCGTCTTTCTGAGGGAACACGTGGTCGGAGGAAGGACGAAGAGGCCAAAGAAGTCACGGAAAATATGTAGGCCGTGAGGTACGGGCACGTAGGCCTATCTGGTGGAATGCGAATGAAAGGGAGGAAGGAAGGAAGGAAGGGAGTGAGGGAGGGAGGGAGGGAGGGAGGAAGGGAGGGAGGGAGGGAGGGAGGAAGGGAGAGGGAGGGAGGAAGGGAGGGATGGATAGATGGAGGGGAGGGAGAGGAAGGGAGGGAGAGAGGGAGGGAGGGAGGGAGGGAGGGAGGGAGGGAGGGAGGGAGGGAGGAAGGAAGGAGGGAGGGAAGGAGGGAGGGAGGGAGGGAGGAAGGAAGGAGGGAGGGAAGGGGGGAGGGAGGGAGGGAGGGAGGGAGGAAGGGAGGAAGGAAGGGAGGGAGGGAGGGAGGGGGAAGGAAGGAAGGAAGGAAGAAAGGAAGGAAAGAAGGAAGAAAGGAAAGGAAAAAAAGAAAGAAAGGAATGGAGGAAGGAAAAAAGGAAGGAAGGAGGAATAAGTTGATGAAAGGAGAAAATAAGAGCAAGGAAGAGAAAGAGAAAAAGGGTGCTTTTAGCGACGTAAAAAGAGCATCGAAAATCGAAGAGAGCGAAATAAAACACGTCTTGAGAGAGTATTATTGCTAACAAATTATTCGAATGTAGTTTTCATTCTCCTCCCACTTTTCCCCCTTTTCCCTCTCCTTTCTATTTCTCATTTATTGTTTGCTTCCTCTCTTTTATCATCTCTTTGACTTGCTCTCCCTCTTTCTCTCCTTCGCATTCTCCCTCATTCTTCTCTCCTGCTTCGTTCTTTACTTTTTTACGACTTTCTCTCTATATATTTCTCTCTCCTCCTCCTCTCCTTGCCCTCCTTTTCTATTTTCCCTCTCCCTCTTCCTCTCTCGCTCTCTTCTTTTGTCTTTTTCTCTCTCTTCCCTTCTTTCTCTCCTTTTTCTCGTATTTCGTTCTCTTCTCCCTCTCCCTCCCCTTCTCTCTATCCCTCTTTCATATTCATCCTCTTACCATTCCTTTCCTCTCTTCTCCTCCTCCTCTCTCTGCCTGTTCTCCTTCCCTCTTATCACCCTTCTCCCTTTCCTTCCTCCTCTCTCTCCCTGTTCTCCCTCCCCTCTTATTCCCCTTCTCCCTTTCCCACCTCCTCTCTCTCCCTGTTCTCCCTCCTCTTTCCCTCTTCCTCTCTCTCCCTATTCTCCTTCCCCTCCTCCTCTCTCTCCCTGTCCTCCCTCCCCTCTTATTCTCCTTTCTCCCTTTCCCTCCTCCTCTCTCTCCCTTCTCCTTCCCCCTCCTCTCTTACCCGTCTCCCTCCCTTCTTATTCCCCTTCTCCCTTTCCCTCCTCCTCTCTCTCCCTGTTCTCCCTCCCCTCTTATTCCCTTCTCCCTTTCCCTCTTCCTCTCTCTCCCTGTTCTCCTTCCCCTTCTCTCTCTCTCCCTGTTCTCCCTCCACTCTTATTCCCCTTCTCTCTTTCCCTCTTCCTCTCTCTCCCTTTTCTCCCTCCCCTTCTTATCCCCCTTCTCCCTTCCCCTCCTCCTCTCTCTCCCTGTCCTCCCTCCCCTCTTATCCCCCTTCTCCCTTCCCTCCTCCTCTCTCTCCCTGTTCTCCTTCCCCTCCTCCTCTCTCTCCCTGTTCTCCCTTCCCCTCCTCCTCTCTCTCCCTCCCTCTTATTCCCCTTCTCCCTTTCCCTCCTCCTCTCTCTCCCTGTTCTCCCTCCCTTCTTATTCCCCTTCTCCCTTTCCCTCCTCCTCTCTCTCCCTGTTCTCCTTCCCCTTCTCCCTCTCTCTCCCTGTTCTCCCTCCACTCTTATTCCCCTTCTCTCTTTCCCTCTTCCTCTCTCTCCCTTTTCTCCCTCCCTTCAGCATCCCCCTTCTCCCTTCCCCTCCCCTCCTCTCTCTCCCTGTATCCCTCCCTCTTATCCCCCTTCTCCCTTCCCCTCCTCCTCTCTCTCCCTGTTCTCCTTCCCCTCCTCCTCTCTCTCCCTGTTCTCCTTCCCTCCTCCTCTCTCTCCCTCCCCTCTTATTCCCCTTCTCCCTTTCCCTCCTCCTCTCTCTCCCTGTTCTCCCTCCCTTCTTATTCCCCTTCTCCCTTTCCCTCCTCCTCTCTCTCCCTGTTCTCCTTCCCTTCTCCTCTCTCTCCCTGTTCTCCCTCCACTCATATTCCCCTTCTCTCTTTCCCCTCTTCCTCTCTCTCCCTTTTCTCCCTCCCTTCTTATCCCCCTTCTCCCTTCCCCTCCTCCTCTCTCTCCCTGTCCTCCCTCCCTCTTATCCCCCCTTCTCCCTTTCCCTCCTCCTCTCTCTCCCTGTTTTCCCTCCCTTCTTATTCCCCTTCTCCCATTCCCTCCTCCTCTCTCTCCCTGTTCTCCATCCCCTCTTATCCCCCTTCTCCCTTCCCCTCCTTCACTATCTTCCCTCTGCTTCTCCTCAAGTCTGTTTACCTTCTTCGAGTGAACAGCGGAAGGAGTGACGCAAGCAAGAATGCGATGATGACGTCAGCAATCCGACGAATTATGTTTGTTTGTGTGTTGGGGAGATATATAGGGACGAAACACACACACACACACACACACACACACACACACACACACACACACACACACACACACACACACACACACACACACACATGCACCATGCACGGGAAGTAAGTTGCATTTCTTTGTTAGTTAACTGGTTATTTATAGTTAGAAAGGGTCAAACCACAAAACTCAAAGAGAAAACCCGATGCTGTTAAAAGCCACACAGGGGATTCCCCGTCGGAGCCACGAAGCGCACCAGCAGTTAGTCGTTAGCGAAGCGCCCGCGGCAACGGCGCCCGGGAAGGCCACACGAGCAGGCGGCGCGAACGCAACACGCCAAACGCACACGCACACACGCCTACGTACATGAGCGTCGGGGCGCGGCGGGCACGGGCGCCGAGGACGTGGTGACGGTGTGGTGCGTGACGGCCATGGTGGTGACGGCGGCCGGGCTGGCGCTGCCTGGCCCGGCGCGGCTCTGGCTCGACCCGCGACCCGGCGCCGACTCGCGCCCCGGGGTCGAGCCGCGGCCCAAGGTCGAGCCCCGACCCAGCGTCGACTCGCGCCCCGAGCTCGAGTAGGGGCCCAGCGTCGAGTCGCGACTCAGGGTCGAGTCCCGGCCGAAGGTCGAGTCCCGGCCCAAGGTCGAGTCGCGGCCGATGGTCGAGTCGCGGCTGAAGGCAGAGTCGCGGCTGAGGGCGGACTCCCGGCCCTGGGAGAGGCCCTGCACCACGGGCGAGCCCGGGCGCAGGATGGTGCCGGACGGGACGGGGGCGCCGGCCACGGGCGGCGTCACCACGAAGCGCCTTCCCTCGTCGGGGGCGGAGGCGGAGGGGGGCAGGGGGGGGCGCGAGGCAGCGGCGGAGGGGCAGAGGCGGAAGCAGGGGGCGCGGAGGGGGCGGAGGGGGAGGACGAGGGGGAGGGGCGGCCCCG
>NC_091573.1:481277-483777 GCF_042767895.1 Penaeus vannamei | reverse complement strand
CCTCCCCCCTTTCTCTCCCCTCTCTCCTTCCCCCCTTTCTCTCCCGTCTCCCTCCCCCTTTCTCTCCCCCTCCTCCTCCTCCCTTTCTCTCCCATCTCCCTCTCCCCTCTTCCTCCCCCCTTTCTCTCCCCTCTCCCTGCCCCTCCCCCCTCCTGAACACCTCTGGCGGCGAGCGTCGAGTCCTGCTATTTCTGTTCATTGCGTTAAGGCTTTTATTCTGGGTCGCTCCTCCCCCCCCTTCGCCCTCCCCTTCTCCCTTCTCCCTGTCTCCGCCCTTCTATCTTTCTCCTCGTTTCCCTTTCTCTGCTCTCTTGCTCTATTCCTTTCATTTTTTTTTCTTTTTCTTCTCATTTTCTTTCCTTCGTTGTCGCTCTTTAATTCTCCTCCTCTTCTATATTCTTTCTCTTTCTGTCTTTCTCTCTTCTCATCTTTTTCTTCTCTTCTCTGCACACGTTCTGACGCTCAGCATAACTTTCATCTTCCTTGTGGATATCTAACCTCTCTTTTTCTCTCTCCTCTCTTCTTTCTCTTCCTCTTTTCTTTCTTTTTTTACTCTCGAAATCTTCTCTCTCTCTCCCTCCCACCCCCTCCCTCTCTCCTTTTCTCTCCCTCCCTCCCTCCCTACCAGTCTCTCTCTCTCTCTTTCTCTCTCTCTCTCTCTCTCTCTCTTTCTCTCTCCCTCTCTCTCCTCCTCTCTCTCTCTCTCCTCTCTCTCTCTCTCTCTCTCCATCTCTCTCCCCTCCCTTCCTCCCTACCTCCACTAACCCCCTCCTCTCCCCCTCCCTTCTCTTTCTCTGCCTTTGTCTCTACCTGTTATCCTTCCTGCCCCTCCCCTTCCAACTTCTCAGGTTTCTTGTCTCCTCCTTCACTCTGCTTCCACCTGCTGTCCTCTCCTCTTCCTCTGTCTTATCCATCTGCGCTTCCCACTTCATTCGCACGAATATCGCTTCCTCTTGTTACTTTTCTTTTTATTATTCCTTTCTCTGGTTTTCCTTATTTGTCTTTCATTGATTTTTTTCCTTCTCGTTGCGAATGCGTTATTTATTTATTTCTTCCTCTCGTGTTCCTCTTCTTTTCTTTTTCTCTCTTTCCTTTTCCTCCTCTTACTCCTCTACCACCACCACCATCAAAGCCACCTTCTCCTCCTCCTCCTCCTCTTCCTCCTCCTTCTCCTCCTCCTCCTCTTCCTCCTCCTCCTCCTCCTCCTCCACCCCCCCCCAAGGAACAAGCACGGACCCCAAGTGAGGTCAGGAAGGGGCGTGAGTTGCCGATCCCGCATTTTATGGCTCTGAATTTTTGCGTTTGATGTGTATGCGGGATGTGCGCGGGATGGCGAAGTGTGTGTATGTGTGTGTGTGTGTGTGTGTGTGTGTGTGTGTGTGTGTGTGTGTGTGTGTGTGTGTGTGTGTGTGTGTGTGTGTGTGTGTGTGTGTGTGTGTGTGTGTGTATGTATGTGTGTGTGTGGGCGTATGTGTGTGTGTGTGTATGTGTGTGTGGGTGTATGTGTGTGTGTGCGTATGTGTGTGTGGGCGTGTATGTGTGTGTACATGTGTGTGCGTATGTGTGTGGGCGTGTGTATGTGTTGCGTATGTGTGTGTGGGCGTGTGTGTGTGTGTGTGTGTATGTATGTATGTGTGTGCGTATGTGTGTGTGGGCGTGTGTGTGTGTGGGTGTATGTGTGTGTGGGTCGTGTGTATCTGTGCATATCTGTATCTGTATGCGTAAGAAAACGGACAAAGAGACAAACTGATAAAAACAATCTGACGCACAGATAACGAAGATATAAACAACCAGAGAGAAGAGAGAGAAACAAAAATCATCCGAATCCAAAGAAACGGCCATTTGAAGACAGACAGACACAGACAGACGGGCGTGCAGACGCGGCTACGGAGTGCCACGCCCACCCGAGCCAACGCGAGATGCCAGAGTTCAGTCACCAGGGTGGCACTGTCGCTGCCTGGCCCCCTCCCTTCCTCTCCCTCTATCCTATGTTCTCTTCTTCCCCTTCTCTCCTCTTTTATCATATCTTCTTCCCTTCCCCTTCCCTCTCCCTCTATCCTATTCTCTCCTCTTCCCCTTCCCTCCTTCTCTATCCTATCTTCTCCTCTTCCTCTTCCCTCCCCCTTCTATCCTATCTTCTACTCTTCCACTTCTCTCCCCCTCTATCCTATCCTCCTTCCTCTTCCCCTTCCCCTCCCCCCTATCCTCTTCTTCCTATCCTATTACCTTCCTTCCTCTCTTTTTTCTAATTCCTCCTTCATTCCTACCTCCTCTCTTTCTCTCTTTTCCTCGTCCACCTACGCCCCTCCTCCACTTCCTCTCTCTCCTTCTCTTCCCTCCTCTCTTCTTCTCTCGTTTCCCTCCCTCTCCCCTCCCCCCCTCCCCCTCTTCTCTCTACTCACTCCGGCACGTGGGCAGAGAGGGGTGGGGCGAGCAACAGGAGGAGGAGGAGGAGGAGGAGGAGGAGGAGGAGAAGAAGGAGAAGGAGAAGGAGGAGGAG
>NC_091573.1:458777-471277 GCF_042767895.1 Penaeus vannamei | reverse complement strand
GGAGGGAGGGAGAGGGAGAGGTAGGGAGAGGGAGGGAGAGGGAGGGAGAGGAGGGAGGGAACCCAGCTCCGCAAGGTCAGTAGGTTGGCGTGGACGGAGCCAGGTGAGGATAGAAGGTCCGGTGACACCTGCAGTGTACTGTGGGTAAAGTACGCGTGCGTGAGTGTAACTGAATAAATACGTGCGCCATTATATGTACGTTTGCGTGAGTTGTGCTCTGCTTGCGTGTGTGTTTTCACTCCAATCTTGTCTATGGCGTGTGCGTGACTGTCTGCATATCCCCATGTACGTAACTGCATGCTTCCGTGACTGCAGAGACAAATGTGTACACGCCCATAGGCCTTCGCTAAACACACAGTACAATCGTACGCTGAAGTTACACACGACGCCCGCATTCGAATAGGCCTATCTCTTACAGGCTTAAAATAAATAGACAAATAGATAGCCAGATAATAGGCCTATCTATTACAGGCTGAAAAATAAGTAGATAAAGAAATAGACAGATAACTTGATAGGTAGGTAGATAGATCGGCAAATAAATAGATACACAAATATAAACAAATAATCATTTCTGAAACTGCGACATTTGTCAAAATTGTTTGTAATGACAGTAACAATAATAGTGATATTGACATTGATGATGGTGGTGATAATAACAATAACAATAATGATATCATTAATAATAATAATAACAGTAACAATAATATTGATGATTATATCTATAACATTAATAATAATGTCAATAACATTAATAATATCATCAAAATTATCATTAATGATAATGGTGAAACATAAATAATGATAATAATATGAATAACAATAAGGATGATGATGATGATAACAACAATAACAAAAAAATAACAATAACAATGACAACAATACCAATATTTACCCTTCCCCTGTCATTGCCCCAATAGTACACGAAATACGAACAGAATTACAAGAAGTACATGATAACACGAGCAAATTATGCAAATTGGCTGTAATGGTAAAGTACCTGTATCCCTTTTGAGACAACCATTACCCATAAAGGCTTTCAATCACGTAAATTAACCACATGTTCTGCTATTATGAATGGGATAACAGACATGCATATTTCGATCCTTATGTTCCGTGTCCTCCATTCACAATCCAGGACATGTCTTTTATCATCATATTTCCATTTTTCTTTTCTTTATTTATTTATTAATTTATCAGTTTATATTACAGTCCGAACGTATATATATATATATATATATATATATATATATATATATATATATATATATATATATATATATATATATATATATATATATATATATATATATATATATATATATATATATATATATATATATATATATATATATATACAGTCGAACGTATATATATATATATATATATATATATATATATATATATATATATATATATATATATATATATATATATATATCTATATTTTGGCTAAGTGGGAAATGTAAACACAGCAAGATAACGTCTTTTATCCTCATAATTCCATTTTTCTTTTCTTTATTTCTATTCATTTATCGGTTTATATTACAGTCCGAACGTCACGAATTCGTAAACATGAAATAAATCTATATTTTGGCAAAGTGGGAAATGTAAACACAGCAAGATAATATCGATTTAGGTTCGGCGAATCCGCAGGGCTAAAATGAAATCGGATTCATGCCATCCGCGGGGCTAATGTGAAATCGATTCCAGATTATGGAGGGCGTTTGAAATATGGAGCAGGAGGGCGGATTTAAGTGTTTACACTGGTATTGCTGGTATCGATGTTATAAGGATTTCCATGTTCTGTGCCAGTGATGCTATGGTAATATATATACATACATACAGACATGCATATATATATATATATATATATATATATATATATATATATATATATATATATATGTGTGTGTGTGTGTGTGTGTGTGTGTGTGTGTGTGTGTGTGTGTGTGTGTGTGTGTGTGTGTGGGTGTGGGTGTGTGCGTGTGGGTACGTGTGTGTGTGTGTGTGTGTGTGTGTGTGTGTGTGTGTGTGTGTGTGTGTGTGTGTGTGTGTGTGTGTGTGTGTGTGTGTGTGTGTGTGTGTGTGTGTGTGTGTGTATGTGTGTGTGTGTATTTATATATGTGTATGTATGTATGTATATATACAAATATATATGTATATATTTACATACATATACATGCATACATACACACACACACACACATATATATATATATATATATATATATATATATATATATATATATATATACTGTGACTAGTTTTTTTCTGGAATTTTTAGCATATCCTGAGTTATTTTTCCTAAGTTGCCAAATCCCTGGAATATTTTTGTTATCATTTTTCCCGGATTTTTCTGTCGGCATTTTTTATTTTTTCGTATCTCAAATATTTACCGGCTTCTGAAATCCTTTGTTATTTTCCTGGAGCTGATTCTGCTTTGAATATTTATTAAGGCTCTATTGATGATAGTGATGAATGATAGTGATGATGATGATGGTGATGATAGTGATGATGGTGGTGATGATGGTGATGATTATGGTGGTGATGATGGTGATGATGGTGGTGATGATGATGATGGTGATGATGATGATGGTGATGATGATGATGGTGATGATGATTGATGGTGATGATGATGGTGATGATTATGATTATGATGATGATGATGATAATGATAATAATGATGATGATGGTGATGATTATGATTATGATGATGATGTTGATGATAATGATAATAATGATGATGATGGTGATGATGATGATTAATGATGATGATAATAATAATAATAATAATAATGATAATAGTAATGATGATAATGATAATGATGACGAACGCGATGTTGATACTGACATCCATAACACTAACACTGAAATCATATTGAAAAGATACCACAGTTATAACAACAAACCCAACGACCCCTCCCCCCTCTCTCACCCCCTCCCCATCCCAGAAATCCTTATCTTTCTCCGAATATCAACCTCGCATATCATTATCTTGCCCCGATTCCCCAAAAGCCTAAAAAAAAGCCTTCGAAATCAAAGCCTCTAAAAGCCAGGCCAATGAGATCCATGGCGTCTCAACGGCTTCACGAAATAGTAAGCAAGTGAAAGATTGCAATGGCTGAGGTTCCCTTTTCTTCTTGCAATTGCAATAGCTGGGGTCCCTCTTCTTCTTGCAATTGCAATAGATGGGGTCCCTTTTCCTCTTGATTGCAATGGCCGAGGTTCCCTTTTCTTCTTGCAATTGCAATGACTGAGGTCCCCTTTTCTTCTTGATTGCAATGGCTGAGGTTCCATTTTCTTCTTGATTGCAATGGCTGAGGTTCCCTTTTCCTCTTGCAATTGCTAAGGCTTTCTTCTTCTTCCTTGCAACTGCTGAGATATTTTTCCTCTTTGGCGGTTTGTCGGAACACTTCAGTTCTCGGAAATTCGGTGTTTCGGACATGCCACTGAAGGCGGGTGTGGGCTGGAGGGCTCGTGTCTCGCTCCCCTTCTTGGGATTGGTCGTTCTTATTTCGTTTTGTTTTTGTTTTTCTTGCGTTTTCATGTAGGTCTCTCTCTCTCTCCCTTTTTTATTATTATCATTATTTTTTATTATTTATTTTTTTTTTGCTTATCTGCCCCTTCCACTTCTCTCTGTTTCTTTCTTACTCTCGTTTTCTGTTTGCATATCTATCTATGTTTGTCCTTTCTACACACGCATACACATATAAACATATGTATAAATGTATATATATATATATATATATATATATATATATATATATATATATATATATATATATATATATATATATATATATATATATATATATATATCTTTATCTATCACAATCTATCTATCTAACTCTATCCATTCGTAAGCTCACGCACAACGTTTGTTCCGTTCACAGTTGTTGTACTAATTATTGATTCTAAGAACCTATATTTAGCGCTGGAGCAAGGTAGTGCGAACTCACACACACGCACACATACACACACATAAACACGTACACACACATACACACACACACTTGCAGACACACACACACACTTGCACATACACACATTTGCACACACACACACACACACACACACACACACACACACACACACACTTGGACACATACACACACTTGCACACACACTTGCACATACACACACACACACACATACACACACACACACACACACACACACACACACACACACACACACATACACACACACACACACACACTTGCACACACACACACACACACACACATACACACACTTGCACACAAACACACACACTTGCACACACACACACATACATACACACACTTGCACATACACACACACACACTTGCACAAACACACACACACACTTGCACACACACACACACACACACACACACATACACACACACATACATACACACAAACACATACACACACACACTTGCACACACACACACTTGCACACACACACACACACACACGCACACACTCACACACCCGCA
This sequence comes from Penaeus vannamei, assembly GCF_042767895.1. Classification (NCBI taxonomy): domain Eukaryota; kingdom Metazoa; phylum Arthropoda; class Malacostraca; order Decapoda; family Penaeidae; genus Penaeus; species Penaeus vannamei. The sequence continues at coordinate 466,793 of NC_091573.1, read as the reverse complement.
CAGTCATCAATATCATAGCTCTGACAACAGTATTTTTGCCTCAAGAATTTTGTTCAGTTTGCTTCTTTATAAATGTTCATGCGTTTGGAATGTGTTCTTGAAGTCTTTGAATATTGTTATCATGACTTCCATTATTGATATTATCATCATTGTTATTTTTATCTGTTTTGTCATCATCATCATCATCTGCATTATCATTATTACTTTTATTATTATCATTATTACGTTTATTATTGTTTTTTATGATTATTATCATTATCTTTATTATCATTATCATTTTATCATTACTAATATTATCATCATTATTACTATCATCATTATCATTATTATCATTGTATACATTATCACTATTTTTATTATCATCATTACCATGGTTATCATTATCATCATTATTACCATTACCATCATCATCATCGTTTCCATTATCACCACAACTTCCATACTTATCCTTTAATCCTCTTTCCTCCTATTATCCATTCCACTTTCATTTCTTCTTTTCCACTCATAACAAAGACGTTGACTTAATCCCTTTAAAGATGTTTATTTTTAAAGATGTTTACTTATTTAAAGATGTTTATTGATTTAAAGATGTCTATTTTTAAAGATGATTATTTATTTAAAGATGTTTATTTTTAAAGATGTTTATTTTTAAAGATGTTTATTTTTAAAGATGTTTATTTATTTAAAGATGTTTATTGTTCAAGATGTTTATTTATTTAAAGATGTTTATTTTTAAAGATGTTTATTTATTTAAAGATGTTTATTTATTTAAAGATGTTAATTTATTTAAAGATGTTTATTGTTCAAGATGTTTATTTATTTAAAGATGTTTATTTTTAAAGATGTTTATCTATTTAAAGAAGTTTATTTTTAAAGATGATTATTTATTTAAAGATGTTTATTTTTAAAGATGTTTATTTTTAAAGATGTTTATTTTTAAAGATGTTTATTTTTAAAGATTATTTTTAAAGATGTTGATTTATTTAAAGATGTTTATTTATTTAAAGATGTTTATTTTTAAAGATGTTTATTCATTTAAGATGTTTATTTTTAAAGATGTTTATTTTTAAAGATGTTTATTTTTAAAGATGTTTATTTTTAAAGATGTTTATTTATTTAAAGATGTTTATTTTTAAAGATAAACATTTTTAAATATGTTTATTTATTTAAAGATGTTTATTTTTAAAGATGCTTATTTATTTAAAGAAGTTTATTTTTAAAGATGTTTATTTATTTAAAGATGTTTATCTATTTAAAGATGTTTATTGTTATCTTATTCGAGGGAACCTGACGTATCCCAAGATGCGTCATCAAGATCCATTTTTTTTTTATAAACAAATTAATTAAGATCTTGTTTACGCATCAAAGTCATGTACGTGAATCATGCTGTTGTAGGAGGGGCTTGTATTACGGTTTCTCTTCGCTGTACGGTTGTATTTTATGAAACTTTTTGGTGTATTTTACTTGTTTGTTTGTTTGTTGATTTGTTGTGTTTGTTTTTTGTATTTGTTTGTTTATTTGTTGTTTATGTTTACTTATTTGTTGTATTTGTTTGTATTGTTATATTTGTTTACATATTTTCTGTATTTGTTTACATAATTGTAATCTTTGTTTAAAATTTTTACTCTATCTGTTTATGCAGTTGTATTTGTTTACTTATTTGCTGCATTTGTTTACCTGTTGAAGTACGTTACCGATTACTACTTTTTTTTTTTTTAAGAACTTGGTCTGGACTGACTCTCCTTGGCCTCGAGGACTCTGCTTACGAGGCCGATTGCTGTTTACTGAAGCCAGTCTGTTTACACGGAGGGCACGAGCCACTGGGGTAGGGGTGGGGTGGGGTAGGGGTGGGGTAGGGGTGGGGTGGGGGAGGGGAGGGATTAATGGTATGGGGCGTTTTTACCTGTGCTTTCTCGTCTCTCTTTTTGGTCTTTCTCTTTTTATTTTTTGGTCTTTGTGTCTGATTTTATGCGATGGGTTTTCAGATTTTTTGTTATGTGCTTTTTTTTTTTTTTTTTGCTTTCTTTTCTTTGTTGTCTGTCCTCTTTAGTTTCTTTTCCACTCCTTTTTTTCTCTCTCTCTCCCCCTTCTCTCTCTCTCTCTCTCTCTCCCTTCTCTCTCCCTCCCCCCTCTCTCTCTCTCTCCCTCCCCCTCCCTCTCGCTCTCTCTCTCATTACTGTCTCTTCCTCTCTTCAAATCGCTCTTTGTCTTACACATTCTTGTTTCTTTAGATTTCTCTCATTCTATATTTTTTTCGGTTCACTCAATCGCTGCTTTCATCTTTTACGTCTTTGTTCGAAATTGTTCTCCTTCTTTTAGTCTTCTGTGATCTTGCGTTTGGATATCTTTTCTCTTTATCTTAATTATTATCATCTTTATTATTAGGTCTTATTCTAGCTTTATCTTTCCCTCATCTCTCTTTGCACTTCTATCATCCTTTGGTTCTCTTGCTTCTCTTGCTTCTAATCCCTTTGCTATTACTACTCTTTCAGTTCCGCCTTCCCATTTTTTTTGTTCTCTTCGTCATCTTCTTCCCCCTCCTCCTTCTATTTTTTCCTCCTTCCCTTCCCAGCCACTCCTTGGGTGACGTCATCCTTGCTTTCGTCCAACTCCTCACTCCACGCGGGGCCCCTTTCCTCCTCCTCCTCCACCTCCTCCTTCTCCTTCATCATCCTGTTCCTCCTCCTTCTCCTCCTCTCCTTTTCCATCGTCTACCCTCTCCTCCTTCACCTCCTTCCCCCTCCTCCCTCATCTTCCTTCCCTTCCACCGTCTTCCTCTTCCTCCTCCCTCTCTCTTCCTTCCCCTCCTCCCTCACCTCTTTTCGCCTCTCCTCCCTCACCTCTTTTCCCCTCCCTCCTCCCCTCCCCCTAGCCACCCCACCTGCCGCCCCTGCCCTCTAAAAATGGAGGTAAATCCCCTCGGTCCTCCTCCTCGCCCTAGCATTCCGAACCCGCGCGCCCGTTAGCCGCAGCGTCTCGTTCCCGCCGACTTATTATTAGATTTCCATTGCCGAAGCTTTCAGTGTGCGGGCAGACGGGGCGGCGGAGGCTCGTCGTCGTCTGCGCTCGCTCGGATATTTCCTTTCGGTGGAGGGGAGGGGTGGGGAGGGGGCGAGGGATGGGGAGGGGGGAAAGGGGAAGATGAGGGGGAGGGGGCGAGGGATGGGGAGAAGGGGAAAGGGAGGGAGGGGGCGAGGATGGGGAGGGGAAAGGGAGGAGGGAAGGGTGGGGAGAAGGATAGGGGAGGAGGGGAGGATAGGGGAAGAGACGAAGGAGGCGAGAGGGAGGCAGAGGGATGAAAGGAGAAGAAAGGGAGGCAAAGATACACGAACAGGGACAGAAAAATGAAATCGACGAGGAAGCGAAGAAAGTAATATCAAAATAAATAAATAAATAAAGAAAAGCCGGTCCGTCTCGCCTTCATCCCCCGCTGACACTTTGGTCTCCGATGACTATTCGGTCCTGCGAAGCGCCTCCGGATTCGGTGAACGGCGACGAACGGCCGAGCTGGTCGTTCGGCGGCGCGAGAGGGCGTGTCGGGGCAGCGGAGACGAGCGGAATTTCGGGGGGAAGTGCCCGTAATTCCTTCCCTCTTTCTCTCTCTCTCTTTCTGTCTGTCTTTCTCTGTCTCTGTCTCTGTCTCTGTCTCTCTCTCTCTCTCTCTCTCTGTCTCTCTCTCTCTCTCTCTCTCTCTCTCTCCCTCTCGTCCTGTACTTCCTCTTTCTCTAATGGTGTCTCGGTCTGTTCGTAACTCTCTCTCTTTCTCTCTCTTCCTTTCTCCCCTTTTCCCAGCGATCCGTCCGCGCGGAATGACCACGAATGTATCCTCGATCACCACAATAAAGCTCTTCCGACGTAGCAGGATCAGCTGTCTGCCCCCCCCCCTCTCTCCCTTCCTCATACACACATATACACAGGTCTCCCTCCCTCTCTCCTCCCTCCTACCCCCTCCATCCCCTCTCTCCTCCCCCCATCCCCTCCCTCCTCCCCCCATCCCCTCCCTTCTCCCCCCCCCATCCCCTCCCTCCTCCCCCATCCCCCCCTTCCTCCGCCGGCCGGACGTGCAGCGCTGCCACGACGTACGACATTTGTTGCCCTTGCAATATTCACCGTCGCCGTCTGTGTTCCGTTCCACTTAGCGGATCGACGACGAGGTTGTGTCGCTGGCTCATTCGCCCTCCTCCTTGCCTCCTCTTTCTCTTGCTCTTCCTTCCTCTTGAAACTTCCCCGAGTAGGACATTTCGCCGATCCGCACGACATGGCGCCGTTAGTTCCCTGTCTTTACGGGGTTACTATTCCGCTCTTCAATTCTCATTCCTCCTCCTTCCTTTTTTCTTCCCCTAAATTGAACGCGTTTCCTTTTGAACAGGGAGAGTGTAAAAATAGCCGTGGTGAGCTCAACAGAGAGGGTAAAAGACTGGCGTGTATGGTTGTTCTCGGCGCCTCGTAAACATTAAAGGGAGCTGAGGCGACGACGCGACTTTGGGAGGGTTTAAATATACTTCTTTCCAAGATCTTTTTTTTTATCTTTTGTTAAAATCCTATGACGGCAACCTCGAAAACATGAAAAAACATTGCAAAACCCGAAGGTCATTTCGCAACATGCCATATATATGTAACGATAAAAAAAATACGTGTGGGGAAATAAAGCAAGAGAAAAAGCGAGCGCCGCAATTGTTGACATTTCAAGAAACGGCGGGAAGAAGTTGCCCGCGATGACGTCATCATCCGGGGATGACTCACACGCCGTGCATAAGAAAAAAGACAAAAAAGAGCACACACCCCGACGACACGCTTCGCCGGCTTCTAGTTATCTCTTATCTCACGCTCAAATCCTTCAGCATATCACGTTCGGGGTTTAAACAAATCAAAAAGGGGAAACGAGCTTAAAAAAGGGGCGTGTCCTCTCTCTCTCGACAGGGCAAAACCTCCCGACAATTGTCCCCACAAAATGAGACGTAGTTTCCCGTTTATCAATAAAGACAGAAATGAGAGTGTGAGAATAAAGAGAGAAAGAGAGTGTGAGAGCAAGGAAGAATTCAGGAAGAGGAGAGAGAGAGAGGGAGAGAAGTCCTGCTGTCAAGTAGACGCGAAAATCCGGCAATAAAATGGCCACGTTCTGCCATGACACTCCGGCCGTCTGGGGGATTAGGGCCATGTGCTCGGGCGGGATTTACTCTGTGAATTAAAGGAGGGATTTCCTCTATGAATGAAGTGAAGGATTTGGGATATGAATGATTGTAGATTTTCTTTCCATGGACATATTTGATTTTTTCTGGTACGATCACAGATTTCGTATGAATGAATGAGAGAGAGAGAGAGAGAGAGAGAGAGAGAGAGAGAGAGAGAGAGAGAGAGAGAGAGAGAGAGAGAGGGGGGGGGGAGAGGGAGAGGGAGAGGGAGGAGAGGAGAGGGAGAGGGAGAGAGAGAGAAGAGAGGAGAGAGAGAGGAGAGAGAGAGAGAGAGAGAGAGAGAGAGAGAGAGAGAGAGAGAGAGAGAGAGAGAGAGAGAGAGAGAGGAGAGAGAGAGAGAGAGGAGAGTGAGAGAGAGACAGAGGGGCAGAGAGAGAGAGAGAGAGAGAGAGAGAGAGAGAGAGAGAGAGAGAGAGAGAGAGAGAGAGAGAGAGAGACAGAGAGAGAGAGAGAGAGAGAGAGAGAGAGAGAGAGAGAGAGAGAGGAGAGAGAGAGAGAGAGAGAGAGAGAGAGAGAGAGAGAGAGAAGAGAGAGAGAGAGAGAGAGAGAGAGAGAGAGAGAGAGAGAGAGAGAGTGAGAATAAAGATAAATTGAGGTATTAAATTCATTTCATGGCACCTTAACCCTTTTTATTGCATTAGGGGCGTCGGAACTTTACGCAACTTTTTTTCTATCTCTCTCCTTCTATCTCTAGCTGTCCGTCGGCTCATCTTTCCCTCCCTCTCTCTCTCTCTTTTACTTCTCTCTCTGTCTCTTCCTCTCTCTCGATACCTCCCCCCTCCCCCATCTCTCTCTATCTATCTATCTCTCCCTCTCTATCCATCTCTCTTCCCTCACCCTCTCTCTCCTCTCTCTCTCTCTCTCTCTCTCTCTCTCTCTCTCTCTCTCTCTCTCTCTCTCTCTCTCTCTCTCTCTCTCCCTCCCTCTCTCTCTTTCTCTCTCTCTCCCTCTCCCTCTCCCAGACCTCCAGTGAGCCGCGTCATCTGATACCAAAATGATGGACCCAAGAACTCGGCTTCGCTTCTCCCTGCCTACTGTTATCGCTTCTGTTGTTTTTTTTATAGCTATTGTTTATTGCCACAACAAAAGATCAATGGCGGGAGGGCGGGGGGAGGGGGGGCGGGCTGGGAGAGGGAGGACTGGTCATTTGCTTCGTTTTGTTGTTTCTCTTCACGCGAGTCCAAGAGGAGGAGGAGAAGCAACAGGAGGTTTTGGGGATTTTAAGGACGGAATATTATCGATTTATGTAACTATTGCTTCTTGGAGTTGGTGATTCACTTCTCCGTGTTCTTCCCTTCCCCCATCCTCGGCCTCTCCTTCGTTCTCTTCTCCTTTTCTCCTTCCTTTGTCTTCATTTTTCTTTTCGTCCTCTCTCTCTTCTCCTAATTCTCCTCTCCATCTTCTCACTCTGTCCTCCCTCTTCTCCGCCTCCTCCTCCTCGTCCTTCTAATACCTCCTCCTCCTTCGTTTTTCTCCTCCTCCTCCTCCTTGTCCCTAATCCGCCTTCTCCTCTCCTCCTATCTCCTCCTTCGCCTCCCTCCCTCCCTCCCCCTCCTCCCCCACCCACCCCATCTCCGCCCAAAGATGCTCCGTCTCGTCTTGAAGCGAGAAGCTGCGAGCCGGAAACGGGAGAGCAATTTCCATCGTGTTTATCTTTGAGGAAAGTTTACCTTACATTTTTCTTCCTTCTAACGCTACTTTTTTTATGATGATGAAAATTGTGGTCGACATTTACATTTTCTCGTTTTCATACTTTTTTTGAGAGTAGTTTAAAATGATGCCCTTTGTATTCCGGTGTTCCAGTACTCTTTAAAGTGAACTTTCTTTATTCTTCATAATTCACTCTTCATAATCATTACCGTTCTTACTATCACCATTATCATGATCAACATTAACGTTATTTATATCAGTATCATCACCAGCAACATTCTTATCATCATTACTATCCTCAACATCATCATCATCACCATCATTACCAAAACCAGAATTATTAATTTCTCAAGTCCCCCCTCCTTTCGCCAGCGTCTCCAAAAAGAAAACGGGATAACAGTGTTTACCTTAAAATCCGTAACAACAACTCCATCGCTTTAAAAGGAGTTATGAGACGAACGAAAGATTTTGATGATGGAGGAGTAGCCAGGGAGAGTAGACGTACATACTTATACGCACATATACTCACACGTATACGCATAGACATATGTGCATGTGTTTTTACAAAGGGGTTCACATATACGCTCATATGTAACCACAAATGCACACAAGATTTTGAATGCATACATGTACGCACATGTTTTCACATAGACGCATATGTACTTACACGTGAACGAATATACGCACATACAAGTAAGCAGTCATACGAACCCACAAGTATACCCTCATGTAAACACACTCATATATACATAAACACATGCATGTAAACACTTGCACATGCACACACGTATAAGCACTTACATGGAAACATTCACACGCACACAAACACATTCACACAAACTCACATACACACATACACACATACTCACACAAATACAGATCCACACAAACTCACAAACACACACGCACATGTCCACATCCACACAAATTCACATACGCACATGCCCACACCCACACAAACTCACAAACACACACGTACATTCCCACATCCACACAAACTCACAAACACACATACGCACATGCCCACATCCACACAACCACACAAACACACACACGCACATGCCCACATCCACACAAATTTACATACGCACATACCCACATCCACACAACCACACAAACACACATACGCAGAAGCCCCCCCCCCCACACACACACAAACTCATACACACACATA
>NC_091573.1:451277-453777 GCF_042767895.1 Penaeus vannamei | reverse complement strand
TTAGGCCTGAATACGTAAATATACATATCCATTTACCTACATACGAATCGGTAATATATATATATATCATATACATATATATGTATATATACATGTATATATACATACCGACACATGTGCACATCATCAAGGCAGCTAACGAAGTGATTTGTGCACACAGAGGAAAGACAAAGAAGATAACACAACCAACTTGAAAAAGAAAGAAGTTAAAACAACAACAATGACAAGAAACGAAAGACCACGGCGGGTCAAAGAGCATGACAGGTAAACACAAATGAAATGACTCGTGATTTACCTGCAAAGCAAAGCACGCTTCTACACGACGTCCCGAGCTCCAGTTTCTCCACCTGAGCGCTACCTTTAATTAGGGGGGGAAGGTGGGGGGTACGGGGGGGAGGGGTTAATTTTTGAGTGGGGGTGATGGCGGAGGAGGAGGGAGGGAGGGAAGGGGGGAGATGTGTTATTCTTTAGATATTTATTTAGAGTTAGATATAAAGGGGCGGGGATAATGCATGTTTTGAAGGGCTGGTATATATGATAAGGATTTTTTTTTCTATTGCAGTGCAGTTGATCGATATTATTGATAGGCATTGAATCTTTACATTAGTTGAGGGATTTTTTTCCTTATATAGTACTTCAAATTCCTTAAATCGATGCCTTATCTAATGAATCTATTAGTAATCAAATATCTATTGCCTCAAATACAGTTCAAATTCATACAAAAATACTACAAACAGTCTTTACATTAACTACACACAACATTCCCTCGTCATTAAAAAGAAAAAAAAATATAAACCAGCAACTCACAGCGCAGAGTTGCCCAAAAGGGAATTTCTGTCTATTACTACATGAAATCTGCCGTACACGTCCACTATGGCTTGGACGGCCGGGTGATCATGCGCGTGTGTCTGTCTGTATGAGAAAAGGCACTTACCGAACTCCTCTATTTCATCCCCTTTGAGAGCAGCGTGAAGAGAAATGAGAAATGTAGTTTAGAAATTTGGTTGGAATATACGTTAAGGAATGGTCAGCGATGTTCCTGACTACTGGAAATATATATATATATTTTTTATAAAATTGGTGAGCACACACCCGCGCACACACACTCACACGCACACTCACACGCACATGCACACGCACACGCACACGCACACGCACACGCACACGCACACACACAAACACACACACACACACACACACACACACACACACACACACACACACACACACACACACACACACACACACATACACACACACACACACACGCACACACACACGGTCGCAGAAATATATAACAACACCCCCTTAAAAAGAAAACGGGAACCGAGCAGTTTCACAAAAAATGGGAAACCACACCTGACCACAGCAACAAAGGACGTAATTACAGCAAAAACTAAAATAATAAAAGTGAAACAAACGATAATGATAATATTAGCCAGAATGGAGATAGAAACAATAAAACTAAATCACAGGAATAAGAAAAGAAGAAGCAATAAAAAGGGAGAGACAAGAATGGAATGCTGGGAAGAAAAGGAGTAGTTGGAGGGAAAGTGAGAAGGAGAGAAGGTGAAGGAGAAGGATAGGAGGAGGTGAAAGAAAAGGAAGGAAGAAGGAAGAGCGGAAATGGAGAGATAAGGATAGATAAAAGAGGGAGATGGAAAGAGGAAAAAGGTCATAGGATGAAAGAAGAGAAATAGAGAAAAGAGAACGTGGATAGACAGAGCAGGAAGTGAAAGGGAAACAGAAGGGAGAATAGAGAACATGGAATAAAGAGAGAAAAAAATAGAGAGAGAAAACAGGAAGATAAATATGAACAGAAATAAGGAAACGAGGGAGAGCAGAACTGAAACATAAACAAACAAAACACGTGGAAAGACAAACGGAAAGAGAAAAAAAAGAAGGAAGAAAAGCGAATGAATGAAGGAAGTGGGACAGGAAACAGACCGGTGATGCTATCCACAGAAATACCATGCAGGCGTCACGATATTGCATGACTGCTTATCGTGCATGGCAGGTTGCATGAGAACTTTTATTCTTTATATTTATGTTGTGAAACTTGTTCCCGGGTGTCGCGGTGCTTGTGTATGTTTGTTTGTTTTTGTTTGTTTGTTAAGTTTTACCTGTTTCAATAAGTCTTAATTTCTTCTTAATAAAAATGACGACAATTATATAATACAAAAAATAATAGATAAATAAATAAAACAAAAAACGAAAGGAAATAACAAAAAGCATAAAATATAAACAAATAAATAGAAAAAAATAAAACAAAAAAACGAAAGCAAATAACAAAAAATCATAAAAATTATAAACCAAACAAATAGAACAATAGAAATGTATCAAGTAAATTACAAAAAAAAGCAACAACAACGAAAATAAATAAAACACCCACAATAGATCTTCATAATACCACAAGGCACGTTTCTCTCCCTCATGATCTCCCACACCAACTCATAACACCAGGATTAGGCAATAAAAAGGTCTGGGCGAGAATTATCTC
>NC_091573.1:443777-446277 GCF_042767895.1 Penaeus vannamei | reverse complement strand
AGGGTTTGGGAGTGAAAGGCATGAAATAGATAGATAGTTGGGTATACGAGGGTGATGGAGAGAAAGGGAGAGGGGCAGAGAGAGAGAGAGAGAAGAGAGAGAGAGAGAGAGAGAGAGAGAGAGAGAGAGAGAAGAGAGAGAGAGAGAGAGAGAGAGAGAGAGAGACAGAGAGAGAGAGAGACAGAGAGAGAGAGAGAGAGAGAGAGAGAGAGAGAGAGAGAGAGAGAGAGAGAGAGAGAGAGAGAGAGACAGCGAGCGAGAGACAGCGAGCGAGAGACAGCGAGCGAGAAAGAAAGAAAGAAAGAAAGAAAGAAAGAAAGAAAGAAAGAAAGAGAGAGAGAGAGAGAGAGAAAAAGAAAGACAGGAAAAAGAAAAAACGAGTACCGATAAAAAGAAACCTCCCTTTGGACAACACACAGCTTTGTTAAGCGAGGCGATGGCGGCTTCACCTCCTTTCTCTCTCCTCTCTTAATTCTCCTTTTATGCACCGATTTCTTTTTTCTCTCATCTCCTTTGTTGAGTCGAGAGGAAGGACAATAGCGGCGGGGGAACCCAAGTGCGGGAGGGACTTCAGCTGAGAGGCTTCGCTGGAGGGACTTCAGGAGAGGGACTTCAGGAGAGGGACTTCAGCTGAGAGGCTTCGCTGGAGGGACTTCAGGAGAGGGACTTCAGGAGAGGGACTTCAGCTGAGAGGCTTCGCTGGAGGGACTTCAGGAGAGGGACTTCAGGAGAGGGACTTCAGCTGAGAGGCTTCGCTGGAGGGACTTCAGGAGAGGGACTTCAGGAGAGGGACTTCAGCTGAGAGGCTTCGCTGGAGGGACTTCAGGAGAGGGACTTCAGGAGAGGGACTTCAGCTGAGAGGCTTCGCTGGAGGGACTTCAGGAGAGGGACTTCAGCTGAGAGGCTTCGCTGGAGGGACTTCGCTGGAGGGACTTCAGGAGAGGGACTTCAGGAGAGATACTTCAGGAGAGGGATTTCGGAGGAGAGACTTCAGGTCAGATACTTTAGGAGAGACTTCAGGAGAGGGACTTCAGGATTGAGACTTCATGAGGGGTACTTCAAGAGAGGGACTTCAAGAGAGGGATGTCGGAGGAGAGACTTCAGGACAGAGACTTCAGGAGAGAAACTTCTAGAAAGAGACTCCAGGAGAGGGACTTCACGAGGGGGACTTCAAGAAAGAAACTTCAAGAAAGGAATTTTGGAAGAGAGACTTCTGTAGGCTGACTTCAGGACAGAGACTTCTAGACAGAGACAACGGGAGAGGGACTTCAGGAACGAAACTTCAGCGGAAGGACCTTCGGAGAGAGACTTCATTTGAAGATGAGAGAGACGAGGAGGGGGGCTTCAGGAGGGAGGCTTCAGGTGTGAGAACCAGGGAAGAGATTTCAGCATGGAGACTTCAGCAAGGAGACTTGAGTAAGAGAAGAGTAGCGTTGTGTCTAAAGCAGAATGGAGGGAAAGGAAAGGAGAAAAGGAAGGGAAGGATGAGAAGTAAGGGGGTGGAAGGGAGGGAAGAACAGGGCAAGAGAGAGAGAGGGAGAAGGGAGGGAGGGAGGGAGGAAGGGAGGGAGTGTGGGAGGATATGCGATGGGGAAAGAAAGGGAGGCAAAAGAAGCAGAGTAGATGGGATGAAAGAAAAAGGAAGGGAGGGATGGAGAGAGAGAGAGAGAGAGAGAGAGAGAGAGAGAGAGAGAGAGAGAGAGAGAGAGAGAGAGAGAGAGAGAGAGAGAGAGAGAGAGAGAGAGAGAGAGAGAGAGGAGAGAGAGAGAGAGAGAGAGAGAGAGAGAGAGAGAGAGAGAGAGAGAGAGAGAGAGAGAGAGAGAGAGAGAGAGAGAGAGAGAGAGAGAGAGAGAGAGAGAGAGGAGGGAGGTAGTGGGGAAGGGAGGGATGGAGAGAGAGAGAGAGAGAGAGAGAGAGAGAGAGAGAGAGAGAGAGAGAGAGAGAGAGAGAGAGAGAGAGAGAGAGAGAGAGAGAGCGAGAGAGAGAGAGATAGGGAGAGAGGTCACACAAATAAGGTCACAGAACTACGGGTCAGCCAAGAATGTCAAACCTAAGCTGGTTGTTGGCGTATGGTGAAGATACAGCATCTTGGGGGCTCGCTAAGACCTGATTCTTATGCTGTTCTCAAATTCTCTCTTGTTTTTTGTTGTTTTGTTTATTTTTTTTAAAGGTATTTTTCGTGTCTTTTATTTTGTTATTATTTGGATTTTGTTTGTGTGTTGATGTTTTTTTTTTTTCTGTGTTGTTTATTTGGTTTCTGCTTTGTCGTTTCTCTCTCTCTCTCTCTCTCTCTTTCTCTCTCTCTCTCTCTCTGTCTCTCTCTCTCTCTCTCTCTCTCTCTCTCTCTCTCTCTCTCTGTCTCTCTCTCTCTCTTTATCTATCTGTCTCACTTTTCTCTCTTACTCTCTTTTCTTCACATTCTCTTCTCCCATATACCCTTGTTTTCCCCACTTCCTTCCTCCCTTCTACTTCTCCCTCTCCCCTTCCCCTCTGCTTCTCT
>NC_091573.1:428777-438777 GCF_042767895.1 Penaeus vannamei | reverse complement strand
CCCACCTCTCCTCCCTTCCTTCCTCCCTCTCCTCTCCCTTCCTTCTTCCCCTCCCCTCTCCTCTCCCTCTCCTCCCTTCCTCCTCCCCCTCTCTTCCTTCCTTCCCTGTCCTCCCACCCCCTCCTCCCTTCCTCCTCCCTTCCTTCCCTCCCTCCCTTCCTTCCTCTCCTCCTCCCCTTCCCCCTCCTCTCTCACTCCTCCCTTCCTTCCTCCCTCTCTTCCCTTCCTCCCTTCCTCCCTCCCTCTCTCCTCCGTCCCTCCTCCTCCCTTCCCCCTCCCCTCTCCTCCCTGTTCCCACCCCCTCCCGCCCTCCCCCCCGTCCCCGTGTCACAACAAACACCATTTCCAATCAGCCAATCAAAGCCTAATCACGCACTCGTCCGGGCGCTGTGCATCTGATCGTCGCTGCCAATCCATCCAGTCATTTAGCATCAACGGCGTCGCTCTTCCAATCACTCTTCTAATCACTTTTCCAATCCCTTTTCTAATCACTTTTCCAATCCCTTTTCTAATCACTTTTCCAATCCCTTTTCTAATCACTTTTCCAATCCCTTTTCTAATCACTTTTCCAATCCCTTTTCTAATCACTTTTCCAATCCCTTTTCCAATCACTCCGCGGAAGGTTTCCATGGTCGTGAGAGAGGGGTTGGAGGGGTGGGGTTGGGTGGGGGGGGGGGGAATGGGGGAGGGGGAGGGTATGAGGGGATTGGGTTGAGGGAGGGGAGGTGGGAGTTGGGTTGGGAAATATGGGGATCCAGGGGGCTGGTTATGGGGGGATGGGGGACAGGTAGGGGGATACAAATTTCTGGGGAGGTTGGGGTGGAGAGTCAGAGGTAGAATTGGGGTTGGGGTAGGGGGGAGTATGGGGGAGGTGGGAGTATGGGGATTGGGGGGGGAGGTAGGGGAATATTGGGGTTGGGGTAGGGCGACAAAAGAGGTGGGGAGGAGCGGGATGGGGTGTTCGCTAGGGCTGAGGTAAGAGGAGACAGGGGGTGGGGAATGGGGATTAGGGCAGGGGAAGAGGAGACGGGGCTGGAGGATTGCAGGGAGAGAGAAGTGGGGATTGGGTGATTGGGAGGTACATGAGGAGTAAGGGGTAGGGAAAGGGAGTAAGGTGGAAGTGGAAAGTGAGAGGGTTGGGGGGAGGGGGGTAGGTGCATGGGGAGGGGAGGAGGAGGAGGTGGGTCGAGGGGTTGAGGGGTAGGTGCATGGGGAGGGGGAGGAAGGGATGGGTATCAGTGGATATGTGGTTGGGAGGGTGTGGGGGGAGGGGAGTATGAGCAAGGGTAAATGGGCAGGGGGAGGTGGGATCGCCGTTACTGGGGGTAGGAGATAGGGGTGGAGGTAGTGGTGGGGGCAGGTGGGGTAGGGAGAGGGAGGGGGAAGGGAGGGGGGAAAGGGGAGAGGCGTTTCACGTTAATCTCTTTGTTTTTCCTTTTTCTTTTTATTAACGTCTCGCTCTGTGGATAAATGGGCGTTTCGCTTGTTTGCTTGTTTGTCTGTCTTCAATCCGTTTCTCTTTCCGTTTCTCTCCTTCCGTCCTTCTTTCTCTCCCTCCTTGCCGCTTTTGTCATTTCTCCTCTTTTCCTCTTTCCGTTTCTCTCCTTTCGTCCTTCTTTCCCTCCCTCCTTGCCGCTTTTGTCATTTCTCCTCTTTTCCTCTTTCCGTTTCTCCTTCTTCCATCCCTTCTTTCTCCCTCCTCCTTGCCGCTCCTTGCCGCTTTTGTCATTTCTCCTCTTTTCCTCCTTCCCTCTATCTCACTTTTTCTTCTTCTTTCTTTTCTCTTGTATTGTCGTGTTTCCCTTTTTCTCTTTTTATCTCTTCCTTGCACTTTACTCCTCCTTGTTCGTTTCGAGTTTTATATATATATATATATATATATATATATATATATATATATATATATAAACTAATTTTCTTTCTCTCCCTTTCTTCTTCTTTATTATTTGCTTTTAGTCTCTCTCGCTTTCGTAACAGAATAACTACTTGTTTTTTCGGACGACCCTGCTTGGTATTTTGATATTATTGACAATATTCCCTGAAAAAAATGCTATTCTTCTCTTCTCTCCGTCTTTTCTTTTTCACTTTCTCTTTCTCCCAATCTCACTTACAGCCTACAGCCTACCACAGCGTTCGAACGACTCACCCGGGTCGTCCTCGCGCAAAACCACGACCACGGCCCTCGCAAGCACGTCCGAAGCACGACCCGAACCCGCCATCAAAGCACACAGTGTCACCAATTCAGAGAAGTCTTCGAGGCGCTGGCGAGAGGGGGTTTTCCGCGGTCGCCTCTGCTGGCAACACTGTCAACAATAACATTCAGACTGGCGATGTGTTTTAAGGCTCTCTCTCCCTCTCTTCCCCCCCTCCTCCTCCTCCTCTCTCCCTCCTCCCTCCCCCTTCTTTCCTTCTCCCTCCTGCTTCCCCACTCCCCCCCCACATTAATTTCCCTACTCCCCATTTCCCTTACACTTCCCTTCACCCCTCCCCTCCCTCCCCTCCACCCCCGCCCACCCCATTCCTCCTCCTCCCTCCTCCCTCCCTCCCTCCTCCCTTCTTCCTTCTCCCTCCCTGCTTCCCCTCCTCTCCCCACACCCCATTAATTTTCCCCTCTCCCATTTCCCTCCCGCTTCCCATGCCCTCCCTCTCCTCCCCCTCCCACCCCATTCCGCCTTCTCCCTCCTCCCCCTCCTCTATCCCCCCTCTTTGCAACAATCGCTTGCAACGCCACAGTGAACACAAAAATCATATATATATATATACAGAACCCTAAACACCATTTTGAAGAAAAAAATAGAACAAAAACAGGTTTATCGAAATAAACGTGACGGAACAAACCTACAATTTTACCCAAAAACGAGGTCAACTTCCCGTGATGTTGACAGATGCAACAGACAGCTGCAACACAAGCAACAATGTTCTTAACAACCGAAACAAAGACAAACTTGAATAACAATCATACCAACAACAAAAAATAACCACAACACCAATATCCAAGAACAAAGCCGACGAAAATAACAACCAATCAGAGGAAGAACAAATATATCAATAACAGCAACAACAACATCAACAAAGACAAAGAAAGTAACAACAACAAAATCCACAACCACAGCACGTCTCAGATCCTCATAAAACACACAAAACCTTATGCGTATACAGGCCTACCAACACTACCGCAATGTCTATAGAATCATAACAATAGAAAACGGGAAAAAAATCAGCTGATATGACTCACGCACAACAGATCTCTCAACGGCAATATCTGTTGGAAAATGCAACGGCTCTGCAACGCAACTGATAGTGACCGGAGAGAGGAAACAGGAAGAGGGGGAAGAAGAGAATGGCGTGGAAAAGAAAGGAGCGGAAGAGAAATGAATGGAAGAGAAAGATAGTCAGATGGATAGATGGATAGATAGATAGATAGATAGAGATAGATAAATAGATAGATAGATAGATAGAGAGAGAGAGAATGTGATAGAGAGATTGAGAGATAGATAGATAGAGATAGATAGATAGATAGATAGATAGATTGATAGAGAGAGAGAGAGAGAGAGAGAGAGAGAGAGAGAGAGAGAGAGAGAAAGAGAAAGAGAAAGAGAAAGAGAGAGAGAGAGAGAGAGAGAGAGAGAGAGAGAGAGAGAGAGAGAGAGAGAGAGAGAGATGTGATAGAGAGATTAAGAGATAGAGAGATAGATAGAGATAGAGAGATAGATAGAGATAGAGATAGAGAGATAGAGAGATAGATAGGTAGATAGATAGATAGATAGAGAGAGAGAGAGAGAGAGAGAGAGAGAGAGAGGAGAGAGAGAGAGAGAGAGAGGAGAGAGAGAGACAGAGAGAGAGAGAGAGTGAGAGAGAGAGAGAGAGAGAGAGAGAGAGAGAGAGAGAGGGAGAGAGAGAGAGAGAGAGAGAGAGAGAGAGAGAGAGAGAGAGAGAGAGAGAAACAGAGAAACAGAGAAGAAAGACGGAAAATAAAAATAAAAAAGAAAGAGAGAGGAAAAAGAAAGAGAGAGAGAGAGAAGGACGAGAAAGCGAATCGAAACAGAGGCATTAGCGAACTTTAAAGAGCGACCCGTGAGCAAGGGAGTCGCCGCCACACTGAACTGTTGAATGCGAAAGAGGAAATGGGAAAACACAGGATAATATTCCATCCATATGCGCTCGCGGGTTTGGCTTTGCGAGAGACGGAGAAGTAGATAGGAAGAGAGAGAATTTGATGGAGATAAAGAGATGGATAGATGGGTGAATGTATGGGTGAGATAGGGAGGTGGATGAGATAGAGAGCGCGCGCGCGCGCGTGTGTGTGTAAGTGTGTGTGTGTGTGTGTGAGAGAGAGAGAGAGAGATAGAGATAGATAGAGAGAGAGAGAGAGAGAAAATGAGAAAGAGACAAACAGACAGACAAGCAGACAGACAAAGGCAGAGACAGAAAAGCAGACAGAGAACAGACAGACAGACAAAACGACAAAGAATGAAGTAAGAACATAAAAAAATTGAAACGAAGATTAAAATAAGAATAAAACCGAAAAGGAGGCAGCAAGGGATATCGAAGCCTCACGGTTGGTTTCCTTTTAATTCCCTTTCTCCGTCTTAAGTCATCGAGATCTTAGGTCATCGGGTCCTAGGTCATCGGGATCTTAGGTCATCGGGATCTTAGGTCATCGGGATCTTAGGTCATCTGGATCTTAGGTCATCGGGGTCTTCGCCATTCTAAAACTGCCAAACAAAGACCAAAGATCACTCATCCAGCCCCTCACCCGCCTCCTTCCCCTCCTCCCCCCCCAAAAAAATCTCTGACTGACTTTCGAACAATTTTTCAAATCAAAGTTCTGGCATTTGGGAGTCGCCATTCGGGTTTCCTTCTCCCTCTCCCTCTCCTCTTTTCATTACCTCTTTTCTTTCTCCTCCTTTCCTCTCCTCTCTTCCTTTCTCATTTCCTTTTATTTTCTTTCGCCATCCCCATCTCCTTTCATTCTTCTTTTCTTGTCTCCTCTTTCTCTCCCTTTTCACCTTCCCCCTTTCTTTCACCTTCCACTTCTCCATTCCTCTCCCATCTTCCCTCTCCCTCTCCCCCTTTTTCACCCTTCTCCTCTCATTTCCTTTCACCCTTTCCTCTCCCTTGCACCTTTCGCTTTTCATTTCCATCTCCTTTCGTTTTCTCTGCTTCCTCATCCTTTCCTTTTCCCATTTTCCTTCACCTTTCACTTCTCCTTTCCTCTCGCCTCTCCCACTCATCTTTCTCTCTCCCTTTTCTCTCACTATTCCATTCTCCTCTCCTCTCCCACTTCCCCTCTCCCTCTCCCACTTCCTTACCCCTATTCTTTCTCCTTTCCTCTCTCCCTTTCTCTTCTTTTGTCTCTATTCTTTCTCCTTTCCTCTCCTCCTTCCCCTCTCCCCTTTCTCTTCTTTTGTCTCTATTCTTTCTCCTTTCTCTCCTCCTTCCCCTCTCCCCTTTCTCTTCTTTGTCTCTATTCTTTCTCCTTTCCTCTCCTCCTTCCCTCTCCCTTTCTCTTCTTTTGTCTCTATTCTTTCTCCTTTCCTCTCCTCCTTCCCTCTCCCCTTTCTCTTCTTTTGTCTCTATTCTTTCTCCTTTCCTCTCCTCCTTCCCCTCTCCCCTTTCTCTTCTTTTGTCTCTATTCTTTCTCCTTTCCTCTCCTCCTTCCCCTCTCCCCTTTCTCTTCTTTTGTCTCTATTCTTTCTCCTTTCCTCTCCTCCTTCCCCTCTCCCCTTTCTCTTCTTTTGTCTCTATTCTTTCTCCTTTCCTCTCCTCCTTCCCCTCTCCCCTTTCTCTTCTTTTGTCTCTCTTTTACATAACCCGGACCCAGACATCGTATATCCGGTTTGCGTTAACGACGTAGCGTTTCCTCCTCCGTCTTTTGTGTCTTGACAATCGGAAGGTCAGATGCGGACGTCTGTCTGTGTCTGTCTGTCTGTCTGTGTTTGCTTCTGTCTGTTTCTGTATCCGTTTGTTTGTCTGCATGTGGGTGTCTCCCTTCCCCTCTCTCTCTCTATCTCTCTCTGTCTCTGTCTCTGTCTGTCTGTCTGTCTGTCTGTCTGTCTGTCTGTCTGTCTGTCTGTCTGTCTGTCTCTCTCTCTCTCTCTCTCTCCCTCTTTCTCTCTCAGTCTGTCTATCTATCTATCTATTCCTCTCTCTCCTTTTCTTCTCCTCTCTTCTACCTCTTCCCTCTTTCCTCCCTCCCTCTCTCCCTCTTCCCCCTCCCTCTCTCCCTCTTCCCCCGCTCTCTCTCCCTCTTCCCCCTCCCTCTCTCCCTCTTCCCCCTCCCTCTCTCCTTCTTCCCCCTCTCTCTCCCTCTTTCCCCCTCTCTCTCCCTCTCTTCATAAAAAAAAAAAAAAAAAAAAAAAAAAAAACACACACACACGAACGCAGAAAAGAACAATGCAGACAGAACAAGAATGACTCACAACATTCACTCGGCCGCACAATGAATGAAAGACTGAATGAATAAAGGCTTGACACAGATTTCCAGTAACAAAGAATGAAAAAAAAAAATTCCCGACCAAAAACAAAAAAAAAGAAAAGAGAGAATAAAAAGGGGAAAAAGAGGAAAACATAAAAGCACAAAAAAAAATATTTGGTCATTCGAACCCAGGGAACATAGCACCAAAAACAAAAAAAGAAAAGAGAGAATAAAAAGGGGAAAAAGAGGAAAACATAAAAGCACAAAAAAAAATCTTTTTTGGTCATTCGAACCCAGGGAACATAACGGGAAAAATGAAGTATCGTTGTTCAGGGCGAAAGGCTTTTGTTCATGCTGTTCCCTTGTTCAGCGCTTGACCTAATGCGGCGGGAGGTGACCTTTGGGAGAATGCAGACACAGGGGCCTTTGTGCACACGCATGGAAACGCACATGGTCATACACGCGTCCGCACCAGAAACGCACACACGAACACTCCATATATAAAGTAGGGGGATAGATAGATAGATAATAGATAGATAGGACAGACACACGTACAGACAAACAGATAGACAGGCAGATTGATGGATAGTGAGATAGATAGAGAGGGAGGGAGAGAGAGAGAGAGAGAGAGAGAGAGAGAGAGAGAGAGAGAGAGAGAGAGAGAGAGAGAGAGAGAGAGAGAGAGAGAGAGAGAGAGAGAGAGGGAGGGATACATACATACATACGCATATACATACATACAAAGAAAGAACGAGATTTAAACAGATAAAGGCAGAAACAGAGGCAGAGGCAGAGACATAGACAGAGGTAGAGTGAAACAAAGACAGAGGTAGACACAGACAAACACAGAGATAAACAGACAGACACAGAGACATAACGAGACGGAAAGAAAGACAACCAACGCAAGCAAAACCATCTCCCCCCCTCCACCCTTCCCCCTCCCCCCCTGTTCCCAAGCACCGCAACCGAAACAAAAACCCACGAATAAAACAGATCGCGATGACGTCACCGGGAATGTAAACAAAGATCGGAATGTAAACAAAGGGGCGTGGCTTGTCGTACCTGGGCGCTTCCGGCAGAGATCGGAGAAAAACACCTCAGGCTCTTCAAGCGTCTTTCCAAAACAACTTCGAGATGTTGTCCAGGTAACTTGAGTTGGAGGTGGGGTGGGGGTGAGGGGAGGTGCAAAGGGGTGGGAGGGGGAGGGGTGTAAAGAGGGGGTTGGGGGAGGAGGGAGGAGGTAAGAAGAGGATGCGGGAGTGTAAAGGAAGTGGGGGGGGGAGGGGAGAGTAGTAAGAGGTGGGGGGGAGGAGGGTGAGAGGAGGTGGGAGGTGTGAAGAGGGGGTGGGAGGAGTGTAAGAGGGAGTTGGGGAGGAGGAGGAGTGTAAAGGGGGATGGGGAGGAGGGGGAGGAGCGTAAGAGGGTGGGGAGGAGGGGAGGGGTGTAAGGGAGGTGGGGGAGGAGGGAGAGGGAGTGTAAAAGAGGTGGGGTCGGGGGTGGGGGGAGGAGTGTAAAGGGGTGGTGGGGGAGGAGGGAGGAGTGTGAAGGGGTTGGGGAGGAGGGGAGGAGTGTAAAGAGGTGGGGTTGGGGGGGAGGGTGTAAAGGGGTGGGGGAGGAGGGGGAGGAGCGTAAAGAGGGGTGGGGAGGAGGGGGAGGAGTGTAAAGGGATGGGGTTGGGGAGGGTGTAAAGAGGGGTTGGGGGAGGAGGGGAGGAGTGTAAGAAGAGGATGCGGGGAGCGTAAAGGAAGTGGGGGGAGGAGGGGAGTAGTATAAGAGGTGGGAGTGGGGTCGGGGGTGGGGGAGGGGGAGGGGTGTAAAGAAGGGGTTGGGGAGGAGGGGGAGGAGTGTAAGGTGGGGTTGGGGGAGGGGGGGACGAGTGTATAGAGGGGATGGGGGAGTGTAAAGGAGGTTGGGGAAGGGGAGGAGGAGGAGTGTTAGAGGTGTGAGTGGGGGAGGAAGTGGGAAGGAGGTGGAGTATGAAGAGGGAAAGGGGAGGGAAGATTGTAAGAGGAGTGGGTGGGGGAGGAGGGGGAGGAGTGTGAAGAAGGGGTAGGGGAGGAGGGGAGGCATGTAAGAGGTGGGGGTGGGGTTGGGGTGTGCGTATGTTGGGGAGGGGGTAGGGTAGGGGTTAAAGGTGTAGGAGAAGGGGTATTGCTCTGTGATTGCTTTCCTCATCATTTATTTCTTTTTTTCTTTTCCTTTCGTTGTGTTCTGATATCTACAATTGCTGCATTTACTCTCTTCCTTCCCAATTACCTTTCTCTCTTTTCTTTCTCTTCCTCAGCACAGGTTAATCTTTTCTCCATTAGAATTTTCTTTGTTTTCCTTCATTTTTTCTATTTTTTTCAAGCACAGACAAACACACACACAGAGTAGCATATACCACTCCTCTCTCTCTCTCTCTCTCTCTTTCTTTCTCTCTCCCTCTCTCTCTCTCTCTCTTATTCTCACTCTCTCCCTCTCTCTCCCCTCTCTCACTCTTTCTTTCTTTCTCTCCCCTCTCTCTCCCTCCCCCCTTTCCCTCTCTCTCTCTCCATTTGTAATTTCTTTAATAATTACTTCAATATCTCAATTATCTTACTTCTTCCTCGATGCTGATCGTTTTTCTCCATTATCTTTTTCTTTGTCTTCATTAGCTCCATTTCTTTTTCTTTGTCTTCCCACTTTCTCCAGCTCACACATGCACACCTCCGCATGTTATACTCTCTCTCTCTCTCTTCCTCTTTCTCACTCTCTCTCCTTTATTTCTTCCTCTGTCTGCCTTTTTCTTTTCCCCCTCCCTCTTCCTCTTCTTCTATTCCTCACCCCTTCCTCTCTCCCTCTCATTCTCCTTCCCAATCTCCCTCTCCTTCCCTAACACCTCCCTCTCCCTTACCCTATCCCTCTCCTCTTTCTCCCTCCCTATCACCCCTCTCCCTGTCCCTCTCTCCTTCTCACTCCCTGTCACCCTCTCTCTCCTTCCCTAACACCCTCTCTCCCCTCTCCCTCTCCTTCTCTCCCTCCCTATCATCCACTCCCTCTCCCTCTCCTTCTCTCCCTCCCTATCATCCTCTCCCTCTCCCTATCCTTCTCTCCCTCCCTATCATCCTCTCCCTCTCCCTCTCCTTCTCTCCCTCCCTATCATCTCCTCTCCCTCTCCCTCTCTCCGCCTCCCTATCATCTCTCCCTCTCCCTATCCTTCTCTCCCTCCCTATCATCCTCTCCCTCTCCCTATCCTTCTCTCCCTCCCTATCATCCTCTCCCTCTCTCCCTCTCCTTCCCTAACACCCTCTCTCCCTCTCCCTCTCCTTCTCTCCCTCCCTGTCATCCACTCCCTCTCCCTCTCCTTCTCTCCTTCCTATCATCCTCTCCACTCCCTCCCTATCACCCTCTCCCTCTCCTCTCCCTTCTCTCCCTCCCCATCATCCCTCCTCTCCCTCTCCTTCTCTCTCTCCCTGTCCCTCTCCTTCTCTCCCCCCCATCATCCCCTCCCTATGCCTCTCCCTCTCCTTCCCCTAACACTCTCTCTCCCTCTCCTTCTCTCCCTCCCTATCACCCTCTCCCTCTCCCTCTCCCTGTCCCTCCCCATCATCCTCTCCCTGT
>NC_091573.1:418777-423777 GCF_042767895.1 Penaeus vannamei | reverse complement strand
CCGTTCGCGGATTCAATACGCGGTGAATCCGGCCATGGCGGGAAATCGCAAAGAAGTGAGATTCATGTGAAAATTTGGTAAAGATGGCTGTGAATATATTATGTGAAGCCTTGACAGCCCGGTGAAAATGAAAAGAGACAAGGAAACTACTCCAGTATATTTAAGGTGTCCGAGTTGATGGTTTTGGATATATACGTAGCTTTAAATGTATTTTCAATTACGCACGCACACACACACACACACACACACACACACACACACACACACACACACACACACACACACACACACACACACACACACACACACACACACACACACACACACACACACACACACACACACACACACACAGGCGTACACACAGACACACACACACACACACACTCACACGCACAATACAGGCGTACATACACACACATACACACATACATTCATACATACATAGACATTAGAGACCAGCCGGCCGTGACGTCACTCGCGCCCGGACACCGTGATTGGTTAATATCTTTTTGTTGCAAGAGTACATATGACGTGCGTTCTTGTGCGCATCTGGCAGAACGCAACTGATGAGCGTTGCGTAAAAATCAGGGCAGGTCCGCGCGCTGTCACGTGACTGTCAACAGAGCGAAAAAATAGAGGGTAGAAAAAACGCGAGAACAAAAGAGAGAGAGAGAGGGAGAGAGGGAGAGGGAGAGAGAGAGAGAGAGAGAGAGAGAGAGAGAGAGAGAGAGAGAGAGAGAGAGAGAGAGAGAGAGAGAGAGAGAGAGAGAGAGAAGGGAGAGAGAGAGAGAGAGACAAAGATATATATGTATATATATATATATATATATATATATATACATATATATATATATACATATATAGAGATAGATAGATAGATAGATAGATAGAGATAGATAGATAGATAGATAGATAGATAGATAGATAGATAGATAGAGAGAGAGAGAGAGAGAGAGAGAGAGAGAGAGAGAGAGAGAAATGATGCCTGTTGGTTATGATTTTTTTTCTGTTCGGCTCTTCCATTCTTTTATCTATAAACTTATGTATGTGTTTATTGCCATTATCACTGTAATGATTATCATCATAATCATCATCATCATTATTATTGTTGTTTGTGGTGGTGTATGATTTTTTTCTGTTCGGCCCTTCCATTCTTTTATCTATGAACTTATGTATGTGTTTATTGTCATTATCATTTATATTATTATTATCGTCATCATCATTATTATCAATGTCTTTGTTATCACTATTATCATTATCATTAATATTATCATTATCATTATCATTAATATTATCATTATCATTAATATTATCATTATCATTATCATTACTATCATTGATATAATTATTTTTATTATCATTATTATTATTATCATTATTATTATTATTATTATTATTATCATTATTATTATTATCATTATTATTATTATTATTATTATTATTATTATTATCATTATTATTATTATTATCATTATTATTATCATTATCATTATTATTATTATCATTATCATCATGTATGTATGTAAGTATGCAAATAAAGAGAGACATATCGTCAACTTTGCTTTGCTTTTTCGCCCAAATAATAATTTCCAAATCCTGTACAACAATATATAATGTCAAATGTTTACCTTCACATATATTCAGATTCGTGTATCATCATTTCGCTGAATATTACAAAAAAGTTGACATTTTGGATATGGGTGTGTCGGTGTAAGGTGTATATGTACATAAACGTGTGTGTGTGTGTGTGTGTGTGTGTGTGTTCATCTCTTTCACTCAGTCACTTATTCTCTCTCTCTTTATCTCTCTCTCTCTCTCTCTCTTTCTGTCTGTCTCTCTTCATCTACCTCTCTCTTTCTCTCTCTCTCTCTCTCTCTGCCTCTTCACTCTCTCTCTCTCTCTCTTTCTCTGTTCGTCTTCCCCCTCTCTCTCTCTCTCCCTCTCTCTCTCTCTCTCTCTCTCTCTCTCTCTCTCTCTCTCTCTCTTCTCTCTCTCTCTCTCTCTCTCTCTCTCTCTCTCTCTCTCTCTCTTTCTCTTCTCTCTCCCTCCCCCCCCCCTCTCTCTCTCTCTCTCTCCTTTCTCGCTCCCTCCATCTTTCAACTTTCCCTTCCCCCCCCTTTACCACTCTTTCCTCCTCCTCCTCTTCCTCTTTCTCTACCTTCACCCCTCTTTCTCCCTCTTCCACCCCTCCCCCTCGCGAATCACCTTCCGCTACCCCCTCCCCCTACCCCTACCCCTCCCAGCATACAGTTTTCTTCCCATATTCCGTTCTTCCTCTCTTTCTACCTCTCCCTTTTTCTTCTTCTCTTTTCCATATTTCAATTTCCTATGTCTCCTCCTCTTTTCATCCCTCCTTTTTCACCTCCTCCTCTCTTTCTTCTCTTCACCCTCTCTTTTCTCGCTCACTTCTCCCCCTTTCCTTCCCTTTTCTGTTCTTACTCCTTTAATCCTTATCCTTTTCTTTCTCTCTCTCTCTTATCTATCCCTCTTCCATCCTCTTTTCTCCTCGTCTCTCCCTCTTTCTACCCTCTTCTCTCTCTCTCTCCTCCATCTCTTCTTCGCCCTCTCTCCCCCTCTCTTTTACTTCTCTTCCCCTTACCATCTTTCCTAACCCCCTCCACCTCCCCCCTTTCCCTCCCCCCCCCCTGATGATGTCACCCGAAGATGCCAAATTCCTTAATTAACCTTTAATTACATGACCTTCAGAGTCGCTTTTTGCATGCTCCTTCCTCCTCGCTCTCGTCCTCGTGCATGACGCAATCACACCGGTAATATCATGCACAAGAAACGCAAATGATTTCCCTTTTCCTGCGTTCGGATATCACTTCGGGCTTCGGATTCAATTTATAATCACGGAGAGGGTTAATTAAGTGGTGCGCGGAGGGGGGGGGGGGGTAATTAGTGCGTGCGTGCGAGCGAGCGTGGCGGTAATGTGCGCGCGCGCGTGTTTGGGTGATGTATGTGGATGGATGTATACACACGCACAAACACAAGTACATGCACATGCACGAGTACGGACACACACACACACACACACACACTCACGCACACGTACACGCACACGCACACACACACGCACACACACACGCACGCACGCACGCACACACACACACACACACACACACACACACACACAGACCGCGATTTGAAAACTGCACCTGATTTTAACGAACAGATATTTCCTCTTTAATCAATTCATTTTGACGTGTTCATTTCTCTGATCCTTTAGCATTAAAAACAATTTTATGCATATTGAAAAAAATGTTCGATTAATCCGAACGCGAATGAAATTCTCACTTAGAATTAAAAGCAAGCCATTTCCGGGGATCGGGACAGGTGAGAGAATCAGTCCTTTTTGGGTAAACATTTTCGTTTCGTTTTGCGATTTGTTATTGTTCACCGGGTTTTATTTTATGCGTTATTCCTTTATTTCTGTTCTTAAAAAATAGAAAAATAAAAAAAGAAAAAAAAACGATAAAAGAGAAAGAAGAAAAGAAAAAAAGGAAAGAAAATAAACAAATAAATAAATAAACAAAACAAAATATCGTGTCTTCAGTATCTCTGCTTATAAGCTGAGGAATATCTTGTCCCTTGTGAATTCATGTTTGAAACACGTTAGAGCTCGGAAAGATGGCGTCTTTGTCAGCAAAATCACCCTTGATACTCACATTTCAGAACAGGGATTGGGAAGAGGGATTGGCCGGTAGGAGTGACTTACCTGGAAAAAAAGGAAAAAAAAGATTAGATATGCGAATGGGAAGAGTGGAGGAATGAAAGACGGCGTATTTTTTATTTTCATTTTTTTGCTTCATTCTTTTTTTTTCTCTTTCTCCCTTCCTCCCTCCCTCTCTCCCCCCCTTCTCTAACTCTCTCTCTCTCCCTCTCTCTCTCTCTCTCTCTCTCTTTCTCTCTCTCTCTCTCTCTCTCTCTCTCTCTCTCTCTAACTCTCTCTCTCTCCCTCTCTCTCTCTCTCTCTCTCTCTCTCCACTGATAAGACCTAAAACAAATAAACAACGGATTGTAAAATATAAATTGATAAATAAAAAGGAAAAAGGAGAAATCAGCAATAAATTTAAATAGATAAAATAAAAAAATAATAGATAGTCATATAAACATAAACAAAAACCAACAAACAAATAAAAAATATATATATATCATAAATATAACTTAGCGCTAACATTTCAGTCTGATCACAAGGCAAAGACAGTAATTATAACATAAACACAACGCAAGGACAAGAAAGATACCGCGGTAAACATAGAAGTGCAAGAGAAATATGATGATGATCCGAACTCGGAAGAAGAACACGAAAACAAAGACAATGCAAGAAAGTAAGAACAGAACAACAATAACAATAACAATAAAACAAATACAGTAACGTTCACAATGCGAATAGAACAACAACAACAACAACAACGCGAATGCAACAACAAAACAAATGCGCAAAATACAACAAAATAACGACAACCACGACACAAATGCAGCAACAATGTCTAAACAAATGCACAAATAATTTACAAAATACCAAAATAACAAAACAAATACGTCAACAAAAACAACAAGAAAATCAGCAAGACCAGCTATGCCCCTACAAATACGAGGAGAACAAGAACACAAAAACAACGTCAGAATTACCGCCGCAACAACACCGGAAACACAACCACAGCGCAAAGACACGATGACAAAAACAAGAACAACAAACACAGCGAGAATGGCTCAGGAAAGTGTAATTGTTTCCGGATGATCAGATAACATAAACACAAGAACAAGACGATAACATACCACCAATACTTCAACAATAACCAAACAAATACAATATCAATACATACAAAAATACAATAACAAGACCAAAATACAAGGACAAAAACAAGAAACATCAATACAGTAACAATAACAGCATAAACATTGCATGAATATAGAACAACAACAACAAAGACACAAGAAAAGACACCAACGAAAGCAAGAAACGAGTTGTTAGAGCCACACTTAGGAACAAA
>NC_091573.1:388777-398777 GCF_042767895.1 Penaeus vannamei | reverse complement strand
CCCAATCCTCTCCTCTTCCTCCTCCCTCCCCCTGCTCACCCACCCTTCCTCCCTTTTCTTCCCCCAGCCTCCCCCTCCCTCCCTCCCCCTCCCTCCCGCCCACTCCCTCCCCCCTCCCTTTTCTTCCCCCAGCCTCCCTCCCTCTCTCCCTCTCCCTTCCCTCTCTCCCTCCTCTCCTTCCCCTCCGACCCCCCCTCCACCATCCTGCCCCCCCCTCTCTTTCTCCCTCCTGCTTCACCCCCCCGCCCCCCCATCCCCTTCCTCACCCCCCCTCCCCTTCATACGGTGTGGCAAACCCGTGACCTGATTTCTGCAACCTGGGGTGGGGTTGCCTGTTTGTTTGCTTTCGACCTGTTTGTTTGTTTACCTGTTTGTTTGTTTATCTGTTTGTTTGTTTATCTGTTTGTTTGTTTACCTGTTTGTTTGTTTATCTGTTTGTTTGTTTACCTGTTTGTTTGTTTATCTGTTTGTTTGTTTACCTGTTTGTTTGTTTATCTGTTTGTTTGTTTATCTGTTTGTTTGTTTACCTGTCTGTTTACCTTTTTGTTTGTTTATCTGTTTGTTTGTTTATCTGTTTGTTTGTTTACCTGTCTGTTTACCTGTTTGTTTGTTTATCTGTTTGTTTGTTTATCTGTTTGTTTGTTTACCTGTCTGTTTACCTGTTTGCTTGTTTATCTGTTTGTTTGTTTATCTGTTTGTTTGTTTATCTGTTTGTTTGTTTACCTGTCTGTTTACCTGTTTGCTTGTTTATCTGTTTGCTTGTTTATCTGTTTGTTTGTTTATCTGTTTGTTTGTTTATCTGTTTGTTTACCTGTCTGCTTACCTGTTTGCTTGCTTTATCTGCCTGCCTGCTCATCCGCCTGCCTGCTCATCCTCGCCTTTTACCTGCTCATCCGCCTGCCCGCTCATCCGCCTGCCTGCTCATCCGCCTGCCTGCTCACCCGTCTGCTTACCCTGTTTGCTTCGTTTATCTGTTTGTTTGCTTATCTGTTTGTTTGCTTACCTGTTTGTTTGTTTATCTGTTTGTTTGTTTACCTGTTTGTTTGTTTACCTCTTTGTTTGTTTACCTGTTTGTTTGTTTACCTGTTTGTTTGTTTACCTGTCTGTTTACCTGTTTGCTTGTTTATCTGTTTGCTTGTTTACCTGTTTGTTTGTTTACCTGTTTGTTTGTTTATCTGTTTGTTTGTTTATCTGTTTGTTTGTTTATCTGTTTGTTTGTTTACCTGTCTGTTTACCTGTTTGCTTGTTTATCTGTTTGTTTGTTTATCTGTTTGTTTGTTTATCTGTTTGTTTGTTTATCTGTTTGTTTGTTTACCTGTTTGTTTGTTTACCTGTTTGTTTGTTTACCTGTTTGTTTGTTTATCTGTTTGTTTGTTTATCTGTTTGTTTGTTTATCTGTTTGTTTGTTTATCTGTTTGTTTGTTTACCTGTCTGTTTACCTGTTTGCTTGTTTATCTGTTTGTTTGTTTATCTGTTTGTTTGTTTATCTGTTTGTTTGTTTATCTGTTTGTTTGTTTATCTGTTTGTTTGTTTATCTGTTTGTTTGTTTATCTGTTTGTTTGTTTATCTGTTTGTTTGTTTATCTGTTTGTTTGTTTATCTGTTTGTTTGTTTATCTGTTTGTTTGTTTATCTGTTTGTTTGTTTATCTGTTTGTTTGTTTATCTGTTTGTTTGTTTATCTGTTTGTTTGTTTATCTGTTTGTTTGTTTACCTGTCTGTTTACCTGTTTGCTTGTTTACCTGTTTGTTTGTTTATCTGTTTGTTTGTTTATCTGTTTGTTTGTTTATCTGTTTGTTTGTTTATCTGTTTGTTTGTTTACCTGTCTGTTTACCTGTTTGCCTGTTTACCTGTTTGTTTGTTTATCTGTTTGTTTGTTTATCTGTTTGTTTGTTTATCTGTTTGTTTGTTTATCTGTTTGCTTTGTTTATCTGTTTGTTTGTTTATCTGTTTGTTTGTTTATCTGTTTGTTTGTTTATCTGCTTGGTTCTTTATCTGTTTGTTTGTTTATCTGCTTGTTTGTTTATCTGTTTGTTTGTTTATTTGTTTGTTTGTTTACCTGTTTGTTTGTTTACCTGTTTGTTTGTTTACCTGTTTGTTTGTTTACCTGTTTGTTTGTTGACCTGTTTGTTTACCTGTTTGCTTGTTTACCTGTTTGTTTGTTTATCTGTTTGTTTGCTCATCTGCTCTGCCTGCTTCATCCGCTCTGCTCTGCCTATCCGGCCTGCCTGTTTGCCCGCTCTGCCTGGCTCATCCGCCTGCCTGCTCATCCGCTCTGCTCTGCTTCATCCGCTTGCCTGCTTCATCTGCCTGCCTGTCACCCGCCTGCCCGCTCACCCGCCTGCCTGCTCACCCGCCCGCCTGCTCACCCTCGCCTGCCTGCCTGCACCCGCTCTGCCTGCCGACCCGCCTGCCTGCTCATCCGCCTGCCCGCTCACCCGTCCGCTCACCCGCTCAGCTTCGCTCATCCGCCTCGCTCATCCGCCTGCCTGCTCATCCGCCCGCCTGCTCATCCGCCTGCTCCGCTCATCCGCCCGCTTCGCTCATCCGCCTGGCCCGCTCATCCGCCTCGCCTGCTCATCCGCCTGCCCGCTCATCCGCCCGCTCCGCTCATCCGCCTGCCCGCTCATCCGCCTGCCCGGCTCATCCGCCCGCTCCGCTCACCGCCCGCTCGTCATCCGCCTGGCCCGCTCATCCTCGCTCTGCCCGCTCATCCGCCTGCCCGCTCATCCGCCCGCCTGCTCATCCGCCTGCCTGCCCAACCGCTCCGCCTGCTCATCCGCCTGGCCTGCTCACCCGTCCGCTCACCCGCTCTGCCTGCTCATCCGCCTGCCCGCTCATCCGCCTGCCTGCTCATCCGCCCGCCCGCTCATCCGCCTGCCTGCTCATCCGCCCGCTCCGCTCATCCGCCTGCCTGCTCATCCGCTCCGCCTGCCTCCATCCGCCTGCCCTGCTCATCCGCCTGCTCCGCTCATCCGCCCGCCCGCTCATCCGCCTGCCCGCTCATCCGCCCGCTGCTCATCCGCCTGCCTGCTTCATCCGCCTGCCTGCTCATCCGCTCTGCCTGGCTCATCCGCCTGTCTGCTCATCCGCCTACCCGCTCACCCCGTCCGCTCACCCGCTCCGCCTGCTCACCCGCTCTGCCTTGCCTATCCGCCTTGCCTGCTCATCCGCCTGCCTGCTCATCCGCCTGCCTGCTCATCCGCCTGTTTGCCTATCCGCCTGGTTTTGCCTATCCGTTTGCCTGCTTCATCTGTTTGTTTGTTTATCTTGTTTGTTTGCTTATCTGTTTGTTTGTTTATCTGTTTGTTTGAGCCATTCGTTTGCTGTTTACCTGTTTGTTTGTTTACCTGTTTGTTTGTTTACCTGTCTGTTTACCTGTTTGCTTGTTTATCTGTTTGCTTGTTTATCTGTTTGTTTGTTTACCTGTTTGTTTGTTTACCTGTTTGTTTGTTTACCTGTTTGTTTGTTGACCTGTTTGTTTGTTTATCTGTTTGTTTGTTTACCTGTCTGTTTACCTGTTTGCTTGTTTATCTGTTTGTTTGTTTATCTGTTTGTTTGTTTATCTGTTTGCTTGTTTATCTGTTTGTTTGTTTATCTGTTTGCTTGTTTATCTGTTTGTTTGTTTACCTGTTTGTTTGTTTACCTGTTTGTTTGTTTACCTGTTTGTTTGTTTATCTGTTTGTTTGTTTATCTGTTTGTTTGTTTATCTGTTTGTTTGTTTACCTGTTTGTTTGTTGACCTGTTTGTTTGTTTATCTGTTTGTTTGTTTACCTGTCTGTTTACCTGTTTGCTTGTTTATCTGTTTGTTTGTTTATCTGTTTGTTTGTTTATCTGTTTGTTTGTTTACCTGTCTGTTTACCTGTTTGCTTGTTTATCTGTTTGTTTGTTTATCTGTTTGTTTGTTTACCTGTTTGTTTGTTGACCTGTTTGCTTGTCATCTGTTTGTTTGTTTATCTGTTTGTTTGTTTATCCTTTGTTTGTTTGTTTACCCGTTCGTTTACCTGTTTGCTTGTTTACCTGTTTGTTTGTTTAATCTGTTTGTCTGTTTATCCGTTTGTTTGTTTATCTGTTTGTTTGTTTTTCTGTTTGTTTGTTTATCTGTTTGTGTGTTTATCTGTTTGTTTGTTTATCTGTTTGTTTGTTTACCTGTTCTTGTTTGTTGACCTGTTTGTTGTTTATCTGTTTGTTTGTTTACCTGTCTGTTTCACTCGTTTGCTTGCTTCATTCGTTTGTTTGTTTATCTGTTTGTTTGCTTATCTGTTTGTTTGTTTACCTGTCTGTTTACTCGTTTGCTTGTTTATCTGTTTGTTTGTTTATCTGTTTGTTTGCTTCTACTCCGTTTGCTTGTTGGACCTGTTTGTTTGCTTATCTGTTTGTTTGTTTATCTGCTTGTTTGTTTATTCGTTTGCTTTGTTGACCTGTTTGTTTGTTTATCTGTTTGTCTGTTTATCTGTTTGTTTGTTTACTTGTTTGTGTGTTTATCTGTTTGTTTGTTTACCTGTTTGTTTGTTTACCTGTTTGTTTGTTTACCTGTTTGTTTGTTTACCTGTTTGTTTGTTTACCTGTCTGTTTACCTGTTTGCTTGTTTATCTGTTTGCTTGTTTATCTGTTTGTTTGTTTACCTGTTTGTTTGTTTACCTGTTTGTTTGTTTACCTGTTTGTTTGTTTACCTGTTTGTTTGTTTACCTGTTTGTTTGTTGACCTGTTTGTTTGTTTATCTGTTTGTTTGTTTACCTGTCTGTTTACCTGTTTGCTTGTTTATCTGTTTGTTTGTTTATCTGTTTGTTTGTTTATCTGTTTGTTTGTTTACCTGTTTGTTTGTTTACCTGTTTGTTTGTTTACCTGTTTGTTTGTTTACCTGTTTGTTTGTTTACCTGTTTGTTTGTTGACCTGTTTGTTTGTTTATCTGTTTGTTTGTTTACCTGTTTGTTTGTTTATCTGTTTGTTTGATTATCTGTTTGTTTGTTTACCTGTTTGTTTGTTGACCTGTTTGTTTGTTTACTTGTTTGTTTGTTTACCTGTTTGTTTACTTGTTTGCTTGTTTATCTGTTTGTTTGTTTATCTGCCTGCTTCGTTTATCTGTTTGTTTGTTTACCTGTCTGTTTACCTGTTTGCTTGTTTATCTGTTTGCTTGTTTATCTGTTTGTTTGTTTACCTGTTTGCTTGCTTGCCTGTTTGTTTGTTTGTCTGTTTGTTTGTTTATCTGTTTGTTTGTTTACCTGTTTGTTTTATTTACCTGTTCCGTTTACCTGTTTGCTTGTTTACTCTGTTTGTTTGTTTGTTTGTTTGTTTGTTTATCTGATTGTCTGTCTACCTGTTTGTTTGTTTGTTTATCTGTCTGGCTGTCTACCTGTTTGTTTGTTTATCTGTCTGGCTGTCTACCTGTTTGTTTGTTTGTTTATCTGTCTGACTGTCTGTTTACCTGTTTGTTTGTTTGTTTATCTGATTGTCTGTCTACCTGTTTGTTTGTTTATCTGTCTGGCTGTCTACCTGTTTGTTTGTTTACTTGTTTGTTTGTTTTTCTGTTTGTTTGTTTATCTGTTTGTGTGTATGTGTTTGTTTGCCATCTGCTTGTTTGTTTATCTGTTTGTTTGTTTATTCGTTTGTTTCTGTTTCTTCTTATCTGTTTGTTTGTTTCTATCTGGTTTGTTTGTTTATCTTGGTATCCTCTCTGCTCGTTGGTATCTTGGTATCCTCTCTGCTCGTTGGTATCTTGGTATCCTCTCTGCTCGTTGGTATCTTGGTATCCTCTCTGCTCGTTGGTATCTTGGTATCCTCTCTGCTCGTTGGTATCTTGATGTTGGTATCTTGGTGTTGGTATCCTCTCTGCCCGTTGGTATCTTGATATTGGCATCCTCTCTGCTCGTTGGCATCTTGGTATCCTCTCTGTTCGTTGGTATCTTGATGTTGGTA
Organism: Penaeus vannamei; assembly: GCF_042767895.1. Lineage (NCBI taxonomy): Eukaryota > Metazoa > Arthropoda > Malacostraca > Decapoda > Penaeidae > Penaeus > Penaeus vannamei. The sequence continues at coordinate 392,864 of NC_091573.1, read as the reverse complement.
TCTTGGTGTTGGTATCCTCTCTGCTCGTTGGTACCTTGATGTTGGTATCCTCTCTGCCCGTTGGTATCTTGATATTGGCATCCTCTCTGCTCGTGGCATCTTGGTATCCCCTTTCCTCGTTGGTATCTTGGTGTTGGTATCCTCTCTGCTCGTTAGTATCTTGATGTTGGTATCCTTTTTGCTCGTTGGTATCTTGGTATCCTCTCTGCTCGCTGGTATCTTGATGTTGGTTTCTTGGTGTTGGTATCCTCTCTGCTCGTTGGTATCTTGGTGTTGGTATCTTTGCATCCTCTCTGCTCGTTGGTATCTTGGTGTTGGTATCTTTGCATCCTCTCTGCTCGTTGGTATCTTGGTGGTGGTATCCTCTCTGCTCGTTGGGATCTTGATGTTGGTATCTTGGTGTTGGTATCCTCTCTGCTTGTTAGTATCTTGGTATTGGTATCTTGATCTTGGTATCCTCTCTGCTCGTTGGTATCTTGGTATTGGTATCCTCTCTGCTCGTTGGTATCTTGGTGTTGGTATCCTCTCTGCTCGTTGGTATCTTGGTGTTGGTATCCTTTTTGCTCGTTGGTATCTTGGTGTTGGTATCCTTTTTGCTCGTTGGTATCTTGGTATCCTCTCTGCTCGTTGGTATCCTTTTTGCTCGTTGGTATCTTGGTATCCTCTCTGCTCGTTGGTATCTTGGTATCCTCTCTGCTCGTTGGTATCTTGTTATCCTCTCTGCTCGTTGGTATCTTGGTGTTGGTATCCTTTTTGCTCGTTGGTATCTTGGTATCCTCTCTGCTGGTTGGTATCTTGGTATCCTCTCTGCTCGTTGGTATCTTGGTATTGGTATCCTTTTTGCTCGTTGGTATCTTGGTATCCTCTCTGCTCGTTGGTATCTTGGTGTTGGTATCCCTTTTGCTCGTTGGGATCTTGGTATCCTCTCTGCTCGTTGGTATCTTGGTGTTAGTATCCTCTCTGCTCGTTGGTATCTTGGTATCCTCTCTGTTTGTTGGTATCCTCTCTGCTCGTTGGTATCTTGGTGTTGGTATCTTGATGTTGGTATCCTTTTTGCTCGTTGGTATCTTGGTATTGGTATCTTGATATTGGTATCCTTTTTGCTCGTTGGTATCTTGATGTTGGTATCCCCAAAAACTCGTTGGTATCTTGGTGTTGGTATCATCTCTGCTCGTTGGTATCTTGATGTTGGTATCTTGATGTTGGTATCCTCTCTGCTCGTTGGTATCTTGATGTTGGTATCCTCTCTGCTCGTTGGTATCTTGATGTTGGTATCCTTTTTGCTCGTTGGTATCTTAGTGTTGGTATCTTGATGGCATCCTCTTTGCTCGTTGGTATCGGTATCATCTCTGCTCGTTGGTATCTTGATGTTGGTATCCTATCTGCTTGTTAGTATCTTGGTGTTGCTATCACGCTTTTGGTATCTTCTCTGCTTGTTGGTATATTCTGTGCTCGTTGGTATCTTGATGTTGGTACCCTTTTTGCTCGTTGGTATCTTGGTATTGGTATCCTCTCTACTCCTTGGTATTGGTATCCTCTCTGCTCATTGGTATCTTGGTATTGGTATCCTCTCTACGCCTTGGTATCTTGGTATTGGTATCCTCTCTGCTCGTTGGGATCTTGGTGTTGGTATCTTGGTATTGGTATCCTCTCTACGCCTTGGTATCTTGGTATCCTCTCTGCTCGTTGGGATCTTGGTGTTGGTATCTTGGTTTTGGTATCATCTCTGCTCGTTGGGATCTTGGTGTTGGTATCTTGGTATTGGTATCCTCTCTACGCCTTGGTATCTTGGTATTGGTATCCTCTCTTATCGTTGGGATCTTGGTGTTGGTATCTTGGTATTGGTATCCTCTCTACGCCTTGGTATCTTGGTAATGGTATCCTCTCTATTCGTTGGTATCTTGGTATTGGTATCCTCTCTGCTCGTTGGTAGCTTGATGTTGGTATCCTCTCTGCTCGTTGGTATCTTGGTGTTGGTATCCTCACTGTTTGTTGGTATCTCGATGTTGGTATCTTGATAGTATAATGCTGTTGGTGTCCTTTTTGCTCGTTGGTACCCTTTTCTCCTTTTTTTTCTCTCTCTCTGATTGTTACCCCTTCTTATTTTTTCTCTCTCCCTTGGTACCCTCCTCTCTTTCCTATTTCTCTTCCTTGGTACCCCTTCTCCCTTTTTCTCTCCCCTGGTACTCATTCTCCTCATTTTTCTCCTCTTTGGTACCCCTTCATCTCCTCTTTCTTCTTTTCTGCCCTTGGTATCCCCCTCTCCCTTCCCCTCCCCTTGGTACTCTTCTTTCCCCTCTATAGGTATCCATTTCCATGCTGCTATACACACCTTGGTATCGCCTCCCCCCTTGGTACCCCCTCTACCCCTTTTTACACCTTTGGTATCCCTCCCCCCCCTCTTCTTTGGTACCCTTTCCCCTTCTGGTATGACATTGGTACCCTCTTTTCCTTTTGGTATCCCATTCCCCCATAAGCATACCCTCCTTGGTACCCACTCCCTCCTTTTACGTACCCCCCCCCTCCTTGTACGTACACCCCCCCCCCTCCTTAGCTAATGGTACCCGGACCTCCACCTTGGTACTCCCTCTCTCCCAGTGGTACTCCCTCTCTCCCTTGCCCCTCTGGTATACCCTCCTTGGTACCCACCTTCCCTCCTAGCCTAGTTTACCATGCTTGGTACCCCCTCCCTCTCCCTTTCCCCCCTTTTGTATACCCTGTTTGGTACCCCCCCACCCTCCCCTTCCCTCTACCCTCCACATTAACCCCTCCCTCCTGGTACCCTACCCGTCTCTCAACCCTGGTATCCCCTCCATTGGTACCCTCCCTCCCTCCCGATACCTCCTACCACCCCCTCCCCCTCCACCCCCTCTCTCTCTCTTACTACTTCCACTCCCTGAGACCCCTCCCCTTCCCCCGCTACCCCCTACCCCCCTTCTGGTACCCCCTCCCCCCCCCCCTTTGGTATCTGGGTATCTTGCTCATCTCCGGAAACTCATCTTGAGGGCTTGTGGTGTGGGTGTGTCTCTGGGGGGGGGGGGGTAGGGAGGTAGCTTGAATGTGTGTGTGGTGGGGGGGGGGGAAGGTGTGTGTGTGTGTGTGCGTGTGTGTGTGTGTGTGTGTGTGTGTGTGTGTGTGTGTGTGTGTGTGTGTGTGTGTGTGTGTGTGTGTGTGTGTGTGTGTGTGTGTGTGTGTGTGTGTGTGTGTGTTGAAGAGGTGTGTGTTTTTGAACGTGTGTGTGGGGAGGGGGGGAGGTATGTATGTATGTGTGTTTCTGAATGTGTTTGTCTGTGTTTGTTTGTGTGTGTGTGTGTGTGTGTATGCTAATTGAATATATGTGTTTCTGAATGTATGTGTGTGTTGAATATGTGTGTTTCTGAGTGTGTGTATAATGTATATATGTGTGTATATGTGTTGAATATTTGTGTTTATTTGTGTGTACGTCTGTGTATGTCATGGCGGCTTTTGCATACGTTAAGTATATCTAACACGAACACACACACACTTATGTATGCGTACCATCCGATCACAACCCGGATATAGTGAAAGGACAAACCAGGAAGATAGTGGTATGGTGATGATGAATAGTGATGATGATGGTGATAATGATAATGATAATGACAATACTAGTGATAATGATGATGATTATAGCAATGGTAGGAATGATGATAACAAAGATAGGAATAATAACAATGATGATAACAACAATAGTAATGATAATAATAATGATGATAATAATAATGATCATAATGATGATGATACTACTACTGCTACCACTACTACTACTACTAATGATGTTGATAATGATAATGATGATAATGACAACAATAATATTGATGATAATAATGATAATGATCGTGATAATGATAGTAATTGATGATAACAATAATCACAATTATTATCATTATTATCATTGTTATTATCATCATTATTATCATTAGCATCCCTATGATAGCAGAAGAAGGGAAAGGAAGGGAGAAGAAGAGAAGAGGAGAGAGAAAGAGAAAAGAGAAAAGGAGGAGAAGAAAATGGAAAAAATAAAAGACGAGGAAAAACGGAGACAGAGGGAAGGGCAGAAGAATATCGG
>NC_091573.1:376884-384384 GCF_042767895.1 Penaeus vannamei | reverse complement strand
TCTCTCTCTCTCTCTCTCTCTCTCTCTCTCCCCCGCCTCCCCCTCCACGTTCCTCCTCTTAAATTCACCTCCCCTTCCCCTCCTCCTCCACATTCCCTCTCCCCTCCACATTCCCCCTCCCCCTCCCCCTCCTACTCCACATTCCCCCTCTCCCCTCCACATTCTCCTCCCCTTCCCCCTCCCTTCCTCCTCCACATTCCCCTTCCCCGTCCCCTTCCTCCTCCCCTTCTCCCTCCCCTTCCCCCTCCCCTTTCCCCTCCCCTTCCCTCTCCCCTCGCCACAATGGGAGTAACTCGTTCCCAGTTTACGCGGGGAAAAAGGCGCGGTTCCCCGACCCCCACTACCTGGTTTCCCACTCCCTGTGGCGTCTGACCCGAGGGAAGGAAAAGGAAAAACTCTGCTAATTGCGGGTATGGCCAGGTTTTGCCGCTGATTAGGCATATGGCTAAATTGTTTTGTGCGTGTCTGTGTGTGTTTGTTTTTTTGTGTGTGTGCGTGTATGTGTGTTTATCTTTGTGCATGTATGTGTGTGTGTGAATATGTGTCCGTGTGTGCGTATTTAATTATGCATGTATATACACATGATAAAAAACCCACAATGCACAAATAAAATTTATTGAAAAATGAGACAACAGACTAAAACTTTCCTATATTTCGTCTCCAGGTCAGAAGACGAAACTATTGTCTCACTTTTCAGTTCATATCATAGACGCACACACACACATATATATATATGTATATGTATATATGTATATGTATATGTATTTGTATATGTATATATATATATATATATATATATATATATATATATATATATATATGTGTGTGTGTGTGTGTGTGTGTGTGTGTGTGTGTGTGTGTGTGTGTGTGTGTGTGTGTGTGTGTGTGTGTGTGTGTGTGTGAGTGTGTATACAGATATGTATATGTTCGTTTGTATAATGTATATATACACACACATGTATTGGGTGTGTGTATGTGTGTATGTGTTTGTATGTATTTTTTGTGCTCGCTAATGTACATATTATAATTATATTTGTTCCTTATATATATATATATATATATATATATATATATATATATATATATATATGTATATTTATGCTTCCCTTCTTTCATAGTCTCCCATCTAAAATGCCCGCACGGAAAAACGCAATCGTTTTCTCCAAAGAAGACGATTCCATAGAAAACGAAAATGCACCTTTTCCTTTAGCGTAATCTATACCAAAAAATATCACTTACCATTGTCATGCCTTTTTGTAGACATCCGCACTGTTTCTGCGTACTTACCTGAAAAGAAAGAAAAAAGAAATATGTGATTCCTTACTCCAGTAAATGTACAAATATTTCCGAAATATAATATAGATTGAAAAGTACGGCAGACTGAAAGAGAAATTAGGAAACATAGTAAGAGTCATATTTTGACAAATGCATGGGATTATACCACTTTACGGCCACGCCACTACATGCCTCATTGCTAATGTTTTATTTAATTTTGAACGATTCACTTTTTTCTGCATTTATCATCATTCTGGGCCACTGTGTTTCCTAGTAATACGCCTTCCTCTGGGCAGATACAATGTGACATGCAATTGGTGTTCTTACTCTAAATTCAAATTCAAATTCGAATAATTTATTTAGCCATTAGTGGTACACACATCTGTATCGGTTACAGTGATAATAAACACTTGGTAAGAATGGCTGAGCCTTTTGAGGAATGCGTTCGTCTTGAAAGGCACGAAAGGAAAATGCATTCGTTCAGATGAGAAAGGAGTTTAACAACAGACATGATTAGTTTGCCATGGCTTATTCTGTTCGTGTATTATTCATATATGCAGAAAACCTTAGAACAAACAAAAGAAAACAAGGGTAAATTAAAATAATAACACAAATACAACAGAATGATAAATAATAGGAATAAAAAGCATGCAACATTAATAAGATTCTAGCAAGAACCTCCTCAGAGCTCGTTTGCAGCTGCCAGCGGTGGCTTTGCAAGTGAGCGACTGAGGGAAGCTGCTCCGTATCTTTACACCTTGGAACTGTACGGAGCCTGGCTTTGGGTTGATCTCATGACGGGAATTCCTAACTCTCTATTGTTATTGCGTAATTAAAAAGTAGCATTGACTCTGAAATGAAAGGTATCATCTTCGTCATTGTAGAGGGACCGAAACACAAATACAGCCAACCGAAGAGTAGAAATATCGTGATACTTTAAGATTTGAAGGCCCTTATATGTAGAAGTTGTATAGTCAGTCTTTTTGAGTTTTGCCATTGTACGTATTATACGATTGTGAGCGATGACGAGAGGTCTTAATTTAGCATGTGAGATGCCACCCCATACAGTGCTACAGTAAGTTAATTGAGGGTGTTTATGGGAATGATAAATTTATTTCTGAGCCCCCATTGATAGCTTATCCCGAGTTTGATAGAGAATGCCACACTGTTTATTAAGCATGACTAATATGTGATTTACATGGTAACTCCAGTTTAGATTACTATCTATGATAACACCAAGGAATTTAGTTTTATCTACTCGTAACAGAGTTTAATTGTCTACTATGAGAGGGGGGATGTGAGTCACTCCCTTATTTCTGCGTCCAAACACAACGTAATGCGTTTTCTCAAGATTCAGAGTGAGTTTGTTTGACATCATCCAATCAGACACTTTAATGAGTTCTCGGTTACCAATGGAGAGAAGATCATAGACATTTATGCTGATGTTGAACTGATGTTGATGAGAATTTGCAATGTTGATATTTTACGAGTTGTTTCCTATTAAGCAAGATCTGAACCAGTCAAGAGTGACGCCTCTCATCCCATAGTGTTCCAGCATATCCAAGAGTATGGAGTGATCCACAGTGTCGAACGCTTTAGATAAATCTAGAAATATTCCTAGAGTGTAAATATTTTCATCCATAGATTCAAGAATCTCGGTTGTTAACTTGAACAAGGCAGTTTCAGTCGAATGTTTTCTCCTGAATCCGAATTGGGAATCGGTAATGGTGCTTAGAGTGCCACAAAACTCCGTAAGTCGGTTGTGTGTTAGTTTCTAATTTTACTGAAGGCAGGAAGAACTGATATTGGGCGGTAATTCGACGCAAGTTTCTTGTCGCCAGATTTGAAAATGGGAACGAATTTCGCTAGTTTAAAATCGTCAGGGAATTTGCCGAAGCGAAATGATGAGTTAAACAAAGGCACAAACAAGTATTGGAGAGATGGATTGGTGCAACCTGTTTTATCACATGCAAAGGGACATCGTCATCACCTGGGGAGCAATCTTTTAATTCCCTAATCATTGTTAATATTTCCTGTTCACATGTTGGCGCTAAAATAAAGTCATCAATTTGTCTATTTCCTAAATATGAGATCTTCCAAAGGCCAACGAATTTGGTCAGACAGTCTAGGACCTACGTCAGCAAAATATCGAATAAGGTGTTGGGCAACATGAAAAGGATCATTTACAAATTCATTATTGATGATCATTTCATTAGGAAGTTGAGCACTGTTACCTCTATATAAAAAAAGTATTTAGAATATTCCATGTTTTTTTAATATTTCCAGAATTACTCTCGAGTTTTATTTTATAATACTTTGAATCAGCATTTCTAACGGCTTTAGCAACTGTTTCGGCGCCGTTGGTATTCCTGGCGAAGGTAATTGGTCGCTTAGCAAACTTCTTTTGTTTGTTTTTCTCTTTAATAAGTGATCTAATTTCCTGAGTAATATATGGCTTGTCTAACCATTTTTCTTTAGTTTTTTATTGTTACTTGAGGAAAGCATTTGTTAAAAGAAGCGTGAAAAAGAGATATTTAAAAGTCCAAAGTATACTGTTAGGATCACTAGAAGCAGATGCAAGGTTCCAGCAAAGTCCTCCAGCTGAGCTTTGAACCGGTCCACATCGGCGCTGTTGAATAACCATTTTGTTTCACCACCTTCGCTCCAGCTCTGTCTTGGGCAACGGAAAATGACGCAATCACTGGGATACGATCGGAAGTTCTGGTATATACTATGTCACTCGAGACTACTTTAGATGGGTCATTAGAGCAGATGTGATCTATTATTGTCGCTGAAGTCGATGTTACACGGGTTGGCTTGTTTATGAGGTTGAAGAAGTGCCTTTGCCGGGAGAGGTTGACTAAATCTTGCGTGGGCGAGGATACTTCTTGAGCAAATCAAGATTAAAATCTCCAGTAATCACGCAGAATTTTCTTTCCTCGCATATTACAGATAAGATGGTTTCGAGTTTTTCAATGAATAAATATACATCCGTATTCGGTCTCCTGTAGACAACGCCTACAATTACATTACCTGTTACAATAGCTATTTCCAAAAATAAAGTCTCAATACATTTATCTTTCAGAGCAAGGTCCTGCCGGGGATTTCCGTAAAAGTTATTTTTAAGAAAAATGGCTCCACCTCCGCTTTGCCGAGAGACGTCATCAGTAAAGCTGTTGAAATTGTCGTTTCTATAATTTCTCGATATCATTTGTGAGTTTTGGTTCACAAAAAGTTAAGACATCGAAATGATTTAAGATCACTTCTTCGACGAGGCTACTGAAGTGCTGGGGAATACTGTTAATGTTTAGATTAAATATAATCAAATTATTAGTCATACTTTCGTTCATTGCGATCAAAAGCATCATTCATGTGTTTCCGGTGAAGGTCAAGAATTACTTGAATCTCTTCAGGAGTCATGGTAGTAGGGTGGTTTTTGGGGCAGCTGTTCGGTCGTTTGAGGCTATTTGTTTTGAAGCTGTCACTCACTTTGTTTTGACGCTGTCAATCAGTTGTGACGTAGCAACTCCTTCACTGCGCATGCGCGAGCTTTGAAAATTTGTCAAGGGGGTCGCCGTGGTTTGTTGATGTATGTTTTAAGAAGAAATATGACAAAGTCCGTGGCACCAAAATCACTTCACTGATATATTATATTCCGTCGAACCTTATTTCCACTTCCAGACGATATGGAACAGCAAATAGTACAAACAACCACATAATTAGAAGGAAATACGTAGGAGCCAGAATGTTTACGTCTAGTCTCTCTCCTCTCTCACTCTCTCTAGATAGACATCAAATAAGTAGCCCTATCAGTCTTTGCTCGCTGAGTGTGAAGAAAAAGTCTCCCAAGGAATTTTGCATTTTTTCTAATCGTTTTCTTTGAAACTCGCTATCTATGGGTAAACTATATGATATAGCCGTAATTTGTTTCCAAGATTTGTGAAGGCTGTATGAATAACTAAGAAATGAAACTAACAAATGAGAAGAAACATAACACGGCTGAATCTTACTGACATAATTAGAATGAAACTATCGATCCATTTCATCAAATCATCATTGGTGTATCATTATGATCTGTAGCTCGATTTCGCGTGATGCCTGATGATAGGAATGTCTTAGTTCTAACTATCGTGTCAGGTTGCGGCATCGAAGTTGACCTCGTCCTGCCTTTCTTCCCTTTCTTCGTGACCCAAAAGTTTCGCCAACAATGCCACAAATATGAACACGCGGTTTACGGGTTCGAAGTCAGACGAATCGTCTCAGTAGAAAAAGTTTAATGTTAGCTTGTGTTCTATACCCTTGCCTGTGCTTCAAGTGTTTTCAAGGCGCAAGCGTTCCCTCTCGAGGTCATAGGTCACCTAGGGCATCAGCTGTTCAGAAAAGCAAGGTCAAGCAGCCCGTTTTTGATAAATTAAGATGGGTCCGATCGATTGTGTGGCTGATGCTGTGATGGTGATAATAGTGACAATAACAGTACTGATGCTAATGATGATAACTAATGGTAATGATGGTAACAGCATTGATAATTATCATGATGATAATGATGGCATTAATGATGGTGAAGTTAATCATAACAGTAATAATGATAATAATAGTAATAGTGATAAAAATAACTATAATATTAGTATTGATGATAATAATGATAATGATGATAATGAAAACAATATCAATAATGATAGCAAGGGTAATGGTAATGATAATAATAATAAAAATAATTATAATAATAATAGTAATAATGATAATGATAATAATAGTAGTAAAATGATGATAACAGTAACGATACAACTACTAATACTGCTGATAATAATGATAATAATAATAATAATAATAATAATAATAATAATAGTAGTAATGTTAATATTGATAACAATAATGATAACATTGATAACAATAATGATAACATTGATAACAATAATGATAACATTGATAACAATGATAATGATTATAATAATAACAATAAGGATAATGATAACAGTAATCTGCTGCTGATGGTGATATTATTATCATTATCATTATCATCATCAGATGATAATGATAATGATAATAATAATAGCAATAATGACACATGATAATGACAATAGTAATAATAATGGTAGCAATAATGACACTGATGAAATGGTAATAATGTTGATAATAATAACAATGATGGCAATAATGATAATGATAACAATATCATTACTACTACTGCTAAAAATAATGATAATAATAATGATTATGATGATAATAATAATAATGATAATAATAGTGATCATGATGATAATAATGACAATGTGAAGAATAATGAGGACAATATTAATAATGACAATTATCTTAGAAAATTATCTTAATAACAAAACATACAGTCACAACCATGAGCAACAAAAACAATCACAAGTACTGTATAACAACTCTAACCACATCAACAACAAGAATAAGAATAAGAACAAGAAAAACAAAATCAGTACAAAAGATGATAATTTTAATACGATATTACTAAATGGATTGAAAAAAGCGAAATAGCAGTAACAATATTATCCGTGTGTGTATACGAGGTCTGGCCGGGCTCTGAACAAAGCGAGGTCAAAGGTCAACCACACGAAATACAGTCGGGTCGGGAATACCGTATTGTATTCTGCAGAGAAACATTAATGGATATAAAACGATGGTTGGACTAAGGTCATTTCCTCGGCTCTCTTTCCTCCCAACTTTGCTCTCTCTCTCTCTCTTTCTCTTTCTCTCTGTGTGTCTGTCTGTCTCTCTCTCTCTCTCTCTCTCTCTCTCTCTCTCTCTCTCTCTCTCATATATATATATATATATATATATATATATATATATATATATATATATATATATATATATATATTTCTCTCTCTTGTCTCTCTCTCTCTCATTCTCTCTCTCTCTCTCTCATTCTCTCTCTCTCTCTCTCTCTGTCTCTCTCTCTCTCTCTCTCTCTCTCTCTCTCTCTCTCTTCTTCCTCCCTCTCTCTCTCTCTCTCTCTCTCTCTCTCTCTCTCTATATATATATATATATATATATATATATATATATATATATATATATATATATATATATATATATATATATATATATATATATATATATATATATATATATATATATATATATATATATATCTTCACTCTCTCTCTCTCTCTCTCTCTCTCTCTCTCTCTCTCTCTCTCTCTCTCTCTCTCTCTCTCTCTCTCTCTCTCTCTCTCTCTCTCTCTCTCTCTCTCTCTCTCT
>NC_091573.1:359384-361884 GCF_042767895.1 Penaeus vannamei | reverse complement strand
AGAACAGGACCGAATGACTCTGAATTCTGCAACACACAGGGCCTCCAACGCGTCAAAATTCAGGCCCCGTTCCCTCCAGACCCCAAGTCCTTGCTTTTGGGACTTTTGGGACTTGCTTGCGCCGCCCGCTCTCGTCTCTTGCTCAAACGCGGCCTGTCTCTTTATTCTCGGCCTGCCTGTCTGTCTGTCTGTCTCTCTCTTTCAGTCGTCTGTCTCTCTCTCGCTCTCTTTCAGTCGTTTGTCTCTCTGCTTCTCCTTTTCTTATTTGCCAATCTATCCATCTATCTATATATATATACTTATCTTTCTGTATCTACATATGTATGTCCGCTCTATCAATTTCTCTCTATCCTCCCCCATCCCGTTTCTCTCTCTATCTTTCATTTTCCCTCTCTCTCTCTCTCCTTCTATCTCTCTTTCTTTCTCTCTTCTCTCTTTCTGTCTTTCTCTTTCTCTCTCTCTCTCTCTTTCTCTCTCTCTTTCTCTCTCTCTCTCTCTCTCTCTCTCTCTCTCTCTCTCTCTCTCTCTCACTCTCTCTCTCTCTCTCTCTCTCTCTCTCTCATCCCCCAACCTCGTTACACACTTGCCACCAGATACCCGCACCTGCAAAATAGTTTTCTCTCATCTAGAAAAAGTTTTAGCGAGAGGAAAAAATTACTTGAAGAGAGGTGCACCGGAAGGGAGGGAGAAACATGAAGAGAAAAGGGAGCGAGTAGACAAGCAGATAGATAGATAAAAGAATATATATTCATACATAAATAACCAAATACATAGTTTCCTACTTCTCAAACTGCCAAGAATCTCTCAAGACATCTCTTTACAGGACAAGAGAGCCTTACCTATACTGTTTTTGAACGACCTGAAACGACAAACCACGAAGGAACACGAAAAGAAATCACACAAAAAAAAACAAGGTATCTCAAGACAGGTATGCCCGCTCCTTGGTGAAAATCCTAGTTGGCAACTTTTTTTAGGTAAGCCTTGCCTCGCCATTTTTTTTTTTTTTCTTTTTTTCGATATTTCTTCCTATTGTCATCGCTGAATAATTTAAAAGAAAACACAATAATTAAAAAAAAAAACGTTCATATACTATCGCACAAGTTTTGGGTCAAGAAAAGGGCGGAGCTAATGTTGTCACTATGTTTAGCCAATGAGAGTGCGCTGTGAGGTATTACATACAGGTAGACGCATAATTATTTCTATGATTTACTTCCTATTATATAATCAAAAATAAAACCAGAAATCACCTCTTTTATTCATGAATTCCTTACCAGTTTCAGCCGTTAGAACACTCCAGGGATAAAGTCAATTTCATAATTTGGGTTCAACCGGATAAATGGAATTGGTTATAAAAATGAAACACGATGGAACACAAAGGAGCAAGATGAATCACGAATAAAATAAAAAAAATTACACGGAAAAACAGGGTCATAGGAAGAGGAGAGAAGACAAAGGAACACTCGAAAGATCACGAGAGAACAGCCGCTGAAAACTCGTTGACTCGGCGCTCGTTAAACAGCCTGTATTTACCCGTTTGAAATTCCATGCGAGAGATAACGAGAGATAACGAACGCTGCGGACCCGATGACCCCGTGTCCAGAGGGTGTACTTTTTATTCCTTGTGAGGGAAAGGGATAGATGGGGGGGTGGGGAGAGGGGAGGGGGATAAAGGTGGAAATGCATACAAAATCTTGAGGAGGATGAGAGGCGAGAGAGGGAGCTGGGGGGAGGGAGGCAGAGAAAGAGAGAGAGGGAGGAGGGAGGGAGGGAGAGAGAGAGAGAGAGAGAGAGAGAGAGATAGATAGAGAGAGAGAGAGAGAGAGAGAGAGAGAGAGAGAGAGAGAGAGAGAGAGAGAGAAGGGATATAATGGAAGAGGAGGAACATAAAAAAAAAATAAGCATAAATTAACCAAATCCAAAAAGATACGAAACAAGACAAAATGTTTACCAAACCAGACTCGAGACGGAGATCAAAGGTACAAAGAAAACGGGGTCAGGACACCGACCCTTTCTCAGGGGAAACTAAAACAGATACTCTCACACGGCCACGAATTCTGAAAATGGTAAAACGACGCCACCTATTCAGTGCTAATTTACCTGCAGCAACTGTGGGCGGAGCGGGGAAAATAGAGGCTGTTATAGAGTCTGTAAAATATAACTTGTAGATAATGCTTTCGTGCTTCTGGCGCATTGGAATTCTATATTATCGCGTTCTATATCGGTGTATCACTGCGTCTTTTTATTTATTCATGGGCGTTCTGGCACACACGCATAGGCATGGAAAGAAGGCGGAGGAGGAAGAAGAGAGAGAGAGAGAGAGAGAGAGAGGGAGAGAGAGAGAGAGAGAGAGAAAGGGAGAGCGAGAGAGAGAGAGAGAGAGAGAGAGAGAGAGAGAGAGAGAGAGAGAGAAAGAGAGAGCGAGAGAGAGCGAGAGAGAGAGAGAGAGAGAGAGATAAAGAAAGAGAGAGAAACGTTAAGCAGCATAGAAAGACATATTCAG
>NC_091573.1:341884-351884 GCF_042767895.1 Penaeus vannamei | reverse complement strand
TCCAACACACACACACACAAACACACATATATATATATATATATATATATATATATATATATATATATATATATATATATATATATATATATATATATATATATATATATATATATATATGTATGTATGTGTATATATATATATATATATATATATATATATATATATATATATATATATATATATATATATATATACACATACATATATATATATATATATATATATATATATATATATATATATATATATATATATATATGTATGTATATATATATATATATATATATATATATATATATATATATATATATGATATATACATATGTATATACATATATATATGTATATATATTTATATAAATATATATATATATATATATATATATATATATATATATATATATACTCATGTACATACATATATATACATATTTGTGTGTGTTTGTGGTGGGTGGATTTGCGCTTTCATTACCTTGGTCACTTATGAACGTCTTAATCAACACAAAAACAAAAGAACACCACAAACAAAGGATCGACGCCTTTAATCCGTTATCAGAAGAGATTTGGATACCGCTCCTGTCCGCCCCTTATTGCAGGACAGGATTCGATCCGGGAACTTAGAACTGACACTGATTTGCCGAAGGAATACATATCATGTCATGAGAATCACACTTTATCGCCAAATTCATCTGGGAAATAACGTCGCTGACATTCTTACAGTACCGCAATTACACTATCGTAAATTGTAAGTTATAAGTAGTAGTCTTGGAACAAGTTGAGACCCCGTGCAATGAAGTAATCAGCTGCAGCGTAAAAAATTCAGAAGACAATTAAAACTTTTCTTAAGTGATTCGTGTAGAAGTTAAACTGGAATTCATTTTGATTGTGAAGACATTTAGACATTCTCTCTCTCTCTTTGTCTCTCTTTGTCTATTTATCTCTATCTATCTGTCTATCTCTCTTTCTTTATCTCTATCTATCTGTCTATCTCTCTTTCTTTATCTCTATCTATCTGTTTATCCCTCTCTCTCTCTCTCTCTCTCTCTCTCTCTCTCTTTCTTTCTCTCTCTCCCTCTCTCTCTCTCTCTCTCTCTCTCTCTCTCTCTCTCTCTCTCTCTCTCTCTCTCTCTCTCTCTCTCTCTCTCTCTCCCTCTCCCTCTCTCTCTCTCTCTCTCTCTCTCTCTCTCTCTCTCTCTCTCTCTCTCTCTCTCTCTCTCTCTCTCTCTCTCATTTATCTATCTATCTATTCATCTATCTAGTTTATTTATTTATCTTTATATTTACTTTTTCATCATCTATTTGTTTATCTGTTTATATATCTACTAATCTATCTATTTTACTTATTCATTTCTTTATCTATCTTTCTATTTCAATTATACCTTTGTATATCAGTTTATCTTCCTATCTATCTATCTATATTTCTATCTATCTTTCCATCTATCCATCTCTACCCCTCTTTCTTTCTTTCTTTCTATTTACATATCTATTTACCTATCTACAAACCTGTCTGCCTGCCTATCTCTCTCTCTCTCTCTCTCTCTCTCTCTCTCTCTCTCTCTCTCTCTCTCTCTCTCTCTCTCTCTCTCTCTCTCTCTCTCTCTCTCTCTCTCCTCTCTCTCTCAAGACCGAGAAAGAGAGAAAGAGAAATTAAAGATAAACAGAGAGAAAAGACAACCGCATGACAGGCCCTTTAAGTCCCCCCTTCCCCCCTTTTCATAATTACCCCTGTTGCCACATCATCTGGCAGGCGACGTTGCCACATCATCTCTCCACCTTCTCTTGGGTGAGGTCGAACAGATCTGAGATTTCTTGCTCGTGGTAGAGGAAGAGGGAGAGAGAGGGAGGAAACAGGGGAAGGAGAAAGGAGGAAAGGAAAGGGAGAAGAAGAGAAGAAGGGAAGGAAAAAGGAAGAAAGAAAGGGGGGAAGGAGGGAAGGAGAAAGGGAGAAGGAGGGAAGGATTAAGGAAAGGGAGAAAGGAAGGAAAAGGGAGAGAAAAGAAGAGAGAGGGGAAAGGGGAAAGGGAGGAAGAAAGGATAATTGGGAATAGAGGGGGTAGAGATGGTTGGATAGATAGATAGATTGATAGTTATGTAGAGATTGAGTAGACAGACAGATAGATAGATAGAGATATAAAGAGAGAGAGAGAAAGAGTAAGAGAGAGAGAGAGAAAGAGTAAGAAAGAGAGAGAGAGAGAGAGGCAGAGCGATATAAGCAGGTAGACAAATAGACAGATAGAGAGAGAGTGGGAGACTAATGGGCAGGAGGACATAAACAGAGAGACAGACAGAAGGAAAGAGAAAATACACATAGAGTAAAATTTTATTTGAGACAAGCTACAAGCTGCTACTTCTGAAAATGTGTACAAATGTTTAGTTTATATTTTCATATCAGTTTTCAAAGGTGAACTAAAATGGGGAAACAAAGATATAGGAGAGGAGGATAAAAGTAGCTGGAGAGGAGCTGGAGGAAAGGAGGAGGAGGAGGAGAGGAAGGGAAGGGAGGAAGAAGGTAAAGGAGTAGGAGGATAAAAGTAGGGCTGAGAGGAGCGAGGAAAGGAGGAGGGAGGAGGAGGAGGAGGAGGTGGAGGAGGAGAGGAAGGGGAAGGGAGGAAGATGTATAGGAGTTGGAGGATGAAAGTAGCTGAAGGGAGCGAGGAAAGGAGTGGGAGGAGGTGGTGGAGGAAGAAGAGGAGGAGGAAAAAGAGGATGAGGAGGAGAAGGAGGAAGACTAAGAAGAATTGGGCTGGTGTAACGTGGTAGAAAGAGGAGGCGATGATGAAACAAGATGAGAAGGAAGAAAAAGAGTACGCAAGAGAAAAAAGAAAGAGGAAGAAGAAGAAGGAAGAGGAGGAGGAGGAGGAGGAGGATCAGGCACGGCAATGCCTCCTCTCCTTCTTCCTCTGTGACACCGTAACTGAGATTAACCCGCGGGGAGGAAAAAAAGGTTTTAAAAATGTCTCTTAAGACCAATCCGACTAAAAGGTTCGGTCTGAGGTTCTGCGCGACGGTTCGCTCTTGTCGGGGTTCAAGGTGCTGCTCCTCCTTCGCCTTGGCTGTGTCTGTTTATTGTTTGTTTCTCTTCTTCTCTTCTCCTTTTTTGTCTTTATCTCCTTTCTCCTACTTTTATGCTACTATTTCTTCTCTTCGGCCTTTTCTTTCTTCTCCTCTTTCACTTCCTCTTTCTCCTCCTGTTCAACTCCTTCCTCTTCTACTCTTCCTCCTCTCCCATTTTCTCATTCTCTCCTCCTCTTTCTCCTCTCATCCCTCCTCTCCCATTTTCTCTTTCTCTCCTCCTCCTCTTTCTCCTCTCATCCCTCCTCTCCCATTTTCACATTCTCTCCTCCTCTCTCTCCTCTCATCCTTCCTCTCCCATTTTCTCATTCTCTCCTCCTCTTTCTCCTCTCATCCCTCCTCTCCCATTTTCTCATTCTCTCCTCCTCTCTCTCCTCTCCCATTTTCTCATTCTCTCCTCCTCTTTCTCCTCTCACCTCTTCTCTTCTTCCTCATCATTCTCCCCTCCTCCTCTTTCTACTTTTCCTGCTCCTTCAGCAAAAAAAACCTGCTTGCAAATGCATTCATGTGCTTGCGTTCCTCTCTCGCGGTGATGACCTGTCCGCGGAAGGGTTAATTCCGTGCAGCTGCGTTTGCAAAAAATGTTGATAACAATGGGAGTCCTTTTGGCTATTTATTCCTTTTGTCTATTTTCTATTTCATTTCTTATTATTGTTTGTGTGTATGTGTGTTTGTGTTGCGTGTGTCGGATTGGTCCTGATTTATTGTTAAGAGAGAAATTGTTTTATATTCTGATTCTGAAAGTAATGATCCATGTTAAGATGGTGACAGTAATTAAATTACAAAGAAAGAAGTGAATTAATGATTACCTTTTCTACATCTATTAGTAAATTATATAATATTATATCCTAAGCATCAGTCTTTCCTTCTCTTTTACATCCCTCTCCCTCCCCTCTTTTCCTACCCTGTATCCCCACGCTTTCTCCCCAACCCTTCTTTCTCTCTGCCCCTTCCTACCATTCTTTCCTCCATTCTTTTTCTCTCGACCCTCCTTCCTTCTTCCTCTTTCTTTCCACTACTCCCTTGTTCCTTCTTTCTCCCTCCTTCTTTGCTTTTCCTTCCTCGTCCACAATTATCCTTCCTCTTAGCTCCCTTTTCTCCCTCTCTCCCTATTCCCATTCCATGCACTTCCTTCTTTCCCTCTCTCTCCCTTACCCCTGTCACCCATCAAAGAAGAAGAAGAAAAAGATGAAAAAGAAGAAATGAGAAGAAAAATAAGATGATGGTGAAGAGGCAGAGAAAGAAGAAGAACAAATAAGAGAAAGAGAAGAAGAAGCAGAAGACTAAGAATAAGAAAGAATAAGAAGAAGAGGCAGAGAAAGAAGAAGAACAAATAAGAGAAAGAGAAGAAGAAGAAAGAAGAATAAGAAGAAGAGGGAGAGAAAGAAGACGAACAAATAAGAGAAAGAGAAGAAGACGAAGAGGAAGAAAGAAGAATAAGAAGAAGAGGGAGAGAAAGCAGCAGCAACAAGCGCACAATTGCCCCGCCACAAGAGGCCTGGTTCTTCCAGAAGGTTCTTGATGTCGGAGGCTGTGAAGAAGGTGAGGAGAGTTAAAGAAATCGATGTGGGCGGGATGCACCACGGCCATGCGGACAAACACGCCCGCCCACTCCCTAAGACCGCCTACTCCCTAAGACGGCCCGCTCCCTAAGACCGCCCACTCTCTAAGACGGCCCACTCCGTAAGACCGCCCACTCCCTGAGACCGCCCACTACAACGACCGCACACTCCCTAAGACGGCCCACTCCCTAAGACGGCCCACTCCTACGACCAGCCCACTCCCTAAGACGGCCTACTCCCTAAGACCCCCACTCTTACGACCGCCCACTCCTACAACCAGCCCACTACTACTACCGCCCACTCTTACGACCAGCCCACTACTACGACCAGCCCACTCCTACAACCTGCCCACTCCCTAAGACGGCCCACTCCCTAAGACGGCCCACTCCCTAAGACCGCCCACTCTTACGACCCGCCCACTCCCTAAGACGGCCCACTCCTACGACCAGCCCACTCCTACAACCCGCCCACTCCCTAAGACGGCCCACTCCTACGACCCGCTCACTACTACGACCGCCCACTCCCTAAGACGGCCCACTCCTACGACCCACCCACTCCCTAAGACTCCCCCTACAGGCCGCCCACTCCATGAGACTGCAAGCTCCAACAATCTGCGTCACCGCCCACCCCTGCAGCCCGCCCATTCCTTGAAGCCGCCCATTCTATGAGGTCGCCTTCATAGGAGCCGCCCACTTCCAAAGGCCACCCACTTCTGGAGACCGCCCACGCCTCAAGGCCACCCCTGCTATCATTGCTTTTGTGGTTATTATCATTATTGATGATATCATTTTTTTATTAGTATTGTTATCATTATTATTATTATTACTATTATTATTATCATCACTATTTTTACTATTATTATTAGTTATTATTATTATTATTATTATTATTATTATTATTATTATTATTATTATTATTATCATTATTATCATTATTGTTATTATTATTGTTATTATCTTTATTATTATTATTATTATTATCATTGTTATCAATATTATTATTATTATTATTATCATTATTATTATTGTTATTATTATTATTATTATTATTATTATTATCATTATTGTTATTATTTCTATTATTGTTATTATTATTATCGTTATTATTATTATTAACATGATCATCATCATCAATATTATCATTAATATCATTATCATTATCATTGTAATGATGATAATTGTTCTCATTATCGTATTATTTCATTATTATCATTGCTGTTATCCCTGTCATTGTTATTGTAATTATTGTTATCATCATCATTATTCTTAACATCATTTTTTTTTTCTTTTATTATTATTATTATTATCATTATCATTATTATTATTATCATTATTATTACTATCACCATCATCATCCTTTTTATCATTATCGTTATCATCATTGTTATCATTATTATCACAATCATTATCATTATTATTAAAACGTCACTCTTATTATTATTACCATCACGTGCTGCTGTGCGTGGCCACTCATGTGTAAGTGTCCGTCGGCTGTGTGCGTCCGTGTATGTGTGCGTCCGTGTATGTGTGCGTCCGTGTATGTGTACGTCCGTGTATGTGTACGTCCGTGTATGTGTACGCCCGTGTATGTGTGCGTCCGTGTATGTGTGCGTCCGTGTATGAGTGCGTCCGTGTATGTGTACGTCCGTGTATGTGTACGCCCGTGTATGTGTACGTCCGTGTATGTGTGCGTCCGTGTATGTGTGTGTCCGTGTATGTGTGCGTCCGTGTATGTGTGCGTCCGTGTATGTGTGCGTCCGTGTATGTGTACGCCCGTGTATGTGTACGTCCGTGTATGTGTGCGATCCCGGGTGTATGTGTGCGCGTCCGTGTATGTAATACGTGCGGCAGCATAAATCCGTGTATGTGTGCGTCCGTGGCCATGTGTGCGTCGCGTGCTGTATGTGTACGTCCGTGGTATAGTAAGTGTCCGTCGGCTGTGTGCGTCCGTGTATGTGTGCGTCCGTGTATGTGTGCGTCCGTGTATGTGTGCGTCCGTGTATGTGTGCGTCCGTGTATGTGTGCGTCCGTGTATGTGTGCGTCCGTGTATGTGTGCGTCCGTGTATGTGTGCGTCCGTGTATGTGTGTAACGTTCCCGCATGTGTGCGTTGTGTAACGCGTCCGTGTATCGCCATTGCGTCCGTGTATGTGTGCGTCCGTGTATGTGTGCGTCCGTGTATGTGTGCGTCCGTGTATGTGTGCGTCCGTGTATGTGTGCGTCCGTGTATGTGTGCGTCCGTGTATGTGTGCGTCCGTGTATGTGTGCGTGTGTGCGTGTGTGCGTGTGGCGTGTAAGCGCCGCCGGGCACGTAAGCCTCCCGGAATGGCTTCGTAAAACGAGTGTAATGAAACGGGATTTTTCAGTTTGTTTCGTCTTTGTTCCAAATTGCCCGTCGGGTCGAGGGCGGCGCGGGCGGCAGGGAGGGCGGTTGTGTCTATTTATTTTTCTATTTTTTATTATTATTATTCTTACATTTTACTTATGTGTCTGTCTGTCTGTCGCTTATCCTGTCTGTCTGTTTATCTGCCGGTTTATCTGTCTGCCTGCCTGTCTGTCGGTCTGCTTGCTTGTCTGTTAATCATTCTTATTTATTTTCCTATTTTTTGACTTTTTCCCACTTAATTATCAATTTATTTATTTAACTATCCATTTAACTTTCAAGTATGTATTTATTTCACATCTTTCTTGTTTCTGCTTACGTTTTTTTTTCCTTTTGTTAGTTAGACAGTAATTCTTTCAATATAGTTCTTTTATATGTCCATTATACAATTTATTATACATTATCGTTGTCCGTCATGTTCTTTATCACACACTACCATTCTTGTAACAGTTATTCAACTTTACGTATTTTTATAAGAGTAAAGGGAGCATGATTGTAAAAATGAATCAGTTACATTATTTTATTACAAACATTGGTGAAAGAAATGCAATGAAATTATGATGCAAAAGAAATATAATTAAAATCATAACATAGGGTTATAAAAACATATCACACAGTATTGTTTTATTACATAACGTGGCATAAGGAAAGGGATCATCATCACTTTTAAGGCAATCTGAATGCATAAAAAGTATAAACAAAAGAGGATATATTTGAAATATTCAGGGAAGGAATGGAATTAAATACCATAACTTACACAAAAGAGGAAGAAGTCAGGGAAAGGAATGGAAATAAATACCATTTCTTAAAAAAACGTAGAAGAAGTCAGGGAAAGAATGGAATTAAATACCATTTCTTAAACAAAGGAGAAAGATTCAGGGAAAGAATGGAATTAAATACCATTTCTTAAAAAAAAAAGAAAAAAAAACCGAAGAACTCAGGGAAAGAATGGAATTGAATACCATTTCTTAAACAAAGGAGAAAGAAATCAGGGAAAGAATGGAATTGAATACCATTTCTTAAACAAAGGAGAAAGAACTCAGGGAAAGAATGGAATTGAATACCATTTCTTAAACAAAGGAGAAAGATTCAGGGAAAGAATGGAATTGAATACCATTTCTTAAACAAAGGAGAAAGAAATCAGGGAAAGAATGGAATTGAATACCATTTCTTAAACAAAGGAGAAAGATTCAGGGAAAGAATGGAATTGAATACCATTTCTTAAAACAAAAACAAAAAAAAAAACGAAGAACTCAGGGAAAGAATGGAATTGAATACCATTTCTTAAACAAAGGAGAAAGAAATCAGGGAAAGAATGGAATTGAATACCATTTCTTAAAAAAAAAACAAAAAAAAAACGAAGAACTCAGGGAAAGAATGGAATTGAATACCATTTCTTAAACAAAGGAGAAAGATTCAGGGAAAGAATGGAATTAAATACCATTTCTTAAACAAAGGAGGAAGAATTCAGGGAAAGAATGGAATTAAATACCATTTCTTAAACAAAGGAGAAAGAACTCAGGGAAAGAATGGAATTGAATACCATTTCTTAAACAAAGGAGAAAGAACTCAGGGAAAGAATGGAATTAAATACCATTTCTTAAACAAAGGAGAAAGATTCAGAGAAAGAATGGAATTAAATACCATTTCTTAAACAAAGGAGAAAGAAATCAGGGAAAGAATGGAATTGAATACCATTTCTTAAACAAAGGAGAAAGATTCAGAGAAAGAATGGAATTAAATACCATTTCTTAAACAAAGGAGAAAGAACTCAGGGAAAGAATGGAATTAAATACCATTTCTTAAACAAAGGAGAAAGAACTCAGGGAAAGAATGGAATTAAATACCATTTCTTAAACAAAGGAGAAAGAAATCAGGGAAAGAATGGAATTAAATACCATTTCTTAAACAAAGGAGGAAGAAATCAGGGAAAGAATGGAATTAAATACCATTTCTTAAACAAAGGAGGAAGAATTCAGGGAAAGAATGGAATTAAATACCATTTCTTAAACAAAGGAGAAAGAACTCAGGGAAAGAATGGAATTGAATACCATTTCTTAAACAAAGGAGAAAGAAATCAGGGAAAGAATGGAATTAAATACCATTTCTTAAACAAAGGAGAAAGATTCAGAGAAAGAATGGAATTAAATACCATTTCTTGCGGTGAGTTTATGTGATATATACATTACGTGTTGGACATCGAAGTTTGATAGAGATGCGTTGGACAGAAACTTCGGGAATGTAAGAAGAGGAAGCGGGAGGGGCGAGGAGAGGGAAGAAGAGGAAGAGGGAAGAAGAGGAAGAGGGAAGAAGAGGAAGAGGGAAGAAGAGGAAGAGGGAAGAAGAGGAAGCGGGGAGGGGCGAAGAAGAGGGAAGAAGAGGAAGTTGAAGAAGAGGGGAGGGGGCAAGGAGATTAGAAGAAAGATGAATTTGAAAAAGAATATATATATAAAAGCAAAAAGGAAGAGGAAATTAAGAAAATAAGTATAGGGCAGATGGTAGACGAGAGACGAGGGGATGGACAAGAGGAAGAAAGGAAGAAGAGGGGGAGGAAGGAAAAGAAAACGGAGATAAAAAATGAAAATGGGACGATAAGACTGAAAAAAATAAAAAAACGAAAAAAGTGAATATGAATAAAATAGGAAAATGAGAAACACGATGAAAAAATAGAAGAACAAGGAGAAACAAACGAAAAAAACAGAGGAAGAGAAGAAAGAGGAAGGGAGGAAAGAGAAGAGAGAGACAGAGACATGGGACAGGCGCAGACAATAGAATGAACTCAAGAAAGAAGAGCATCTAGACATAATAAACAGAAAGACGCTAGGCCGCCATCGGAGCAAGTTCGCTCCATCATCCGCGTACGATAACTTCTCCGGCGACAAACGACGTCAACAACAGGCCGAGAGCACCCCGCTGATGTACGATAATGCCCAAAATGCCCAGCTGAGGAGCGTACGCACGCTGTTCCTTCCTCCTTATCTT
>NC_091573.1:336884-339384 GCF_042767895.1 Penaeus vannamei | reverse complement strand
GAAGAAAATTTATTTATCTGTACTTGTCCACGTATTATTGTCTGAATATTTTTTAAACATCAATTGTTTATTTTCTTTCGTGATGGTTAATAAAGTTTTAATAATTACCTCTATTTACCCATAATATAATCAGTCACTAGAAAATGTATGTAGTATTCAATTCCATGCAGTTCAAATTAAAAACAACACAAATTATCACCCGGTGAATATTCACAACAAAGTGAAACAGGAAAAAGGTAATTTTGACAACGTCATGTCGACAGCAGACCAGCATTCTGTCGGTGAATTATGCCCCTCCCCAAAAAATGTTCTTTCGAAAATGCCATGTCCACAGCAGCCTGCCATTGATCCACAGCCACGCCCACAGACGCTACAGCACGGCACAGCAGCAGCTGCGACACATAATACAGTGCAAGACCAACCAACAGCTGTATCGAGTGCCGGAGAGACTACCTCAAACTGGTCCAATATCGCAAACTAATCCCTCTCGCTGTTTCGCTCCCCCCCCCCTCTTTCGCTCTTTTCCCTCTCTTACTTCTCGTTCTCTTCTCTCTTTTTTGGCTTTTTCTTCGCTGTTTCTTTTCTGTTATTTTTTCGTGTCTTTCTTCTCGTCTCTTCCCTTCTTTTTTTCTTCTGTTTCCTTTCTTTTTTATCTTTCCTTCGTCTTTTCTATCATCTCTCTCTCTCTCTCTCTCTCTCTCTCTCTCTCTCTCACACTCTTCTTTTCTCTGATATTCCTTTTCTCCCTCCCTACTGCACCACTCTCCCTATGCATACCAGTCTATATCTATCTATCTATCTGTCAGTCTATCTATGTCTATCTATCTATCAGTCCACCTATCTACTTACCCCAACTCCTTCTTCCCTTCCACAGCCCTCGTGGACCCAACTTCCGTCCGCCAGGCTACATGATTTACATAAAACCCAGACTGCAGATCAATGATCATTGCAGCTGTATCAACCTGTGCAAGATATGGTACCGCTGACTAGAATGCCAATAATTGCTCTCCAGTGTTTGGGAATCCATATTGGGTTTGCATGTTTGTGCAGAGGACTCCCGTTTGTGAAGGTTGTTCGTGTTTGTGTTTGTTGGTGTTGGTGTCCTTATCGCCTCCGCCAATAAGGGTGTGTATTGGGTAGCGTTGGTTAGTTTGTTGGCGAGGAGGTTGGCAAGGAGGACTCGAAACGGCACGAATGGATTTATAGAATAGAAAATTGATAGAATAAATTTATTTATAAAAATTTATAGATTTATAGAATAGAATAGAAAAGGTACGAATAGATTTATAGAATAGATTTATTTTATAAAAATTTATAGATTTATAGAATAGAATAGAAAAGGCACGAATAGATTTGGATTATTTTCTTCGCCAAAGGTGTGTCTTCGCCCAACTTAGATGCCGCTGAATTCTGGTGGCAACCCGGGTCAGGTCAAAGGTTGTGGACAGATTTTTATGATTTTTTTTTATCAGAGGTTTGTACTAGCCCAACTTTGATGTTATTTTGTTTAAGGATTCATTAGCACTGTTATTATTATTTGTTATTGTTATTAGTAGTAGTAGCGCTACGGAAGTAGTTTTAGTAGTATGATGATGATGATTATCATTATCATTATTATTATCATCATTATCATTGTTATTATCATTATCATTATTGTTATCATTATTTTTTGTGGATGTTGTTATTACTATTAGTAGTAGAAGTAGTAGTGTCATTTTCATTATTATAATCATCATTAATAACATTATTAGCATTATTGTTATTATTGTTGTTATGATTATCATTATCATCATTTTTCGTCTCCATCATTACGATCCCTCTCCATCGCCTCATCCTCCTCTCTACCGTTATCATTCCTCACCCTCATCATTATTCCTCTCCATCTCCTTCTTCCTCACACCTCACTATCCTCGTGCCATGTGCCCTCCCCTCCAGCACCTCCCACCTCTACATATATACAGACCTCCCACCCCTGCCCCCACCCTTACCCTCTCTGTCACCCCTCCCTACCCCACGTACCCTCACCCTTCCCCCTCACATCAATACCCTCCTTCATTCCTTACTCTCACCCTCTCTCAGCCCCTCACTCCACCCTCACCCCCTCTCTCACCCCCTTCCACCCTCACCCCCTCTCTCACCCCCACCTCACCCCTCTCTCACCCCCTCCCACCCTCACCCCTCTTTCAGTCCCCCCAACCCCCTCACCCCCTCTCTCTGCTCCCCCCTCCACCGTCACCCCTCTCACCCCCCCTCCCCAGACCGCGTGTGGCCAAAGTCTCTAATATGATTTTGAGCTTCGAGGGGAAGGGAGGCGCGGGCCGGCGGGCGGCGCCATTCCCAAGTTGGGCCAATAAGACTTTTTTCTTTCGTTTTTCTCTCTCTATTCTTTTTATTCTGATTTTTTCTTTTTTTCTTTTTTCTTTCTCTCTCTTGTTTTATTTTTTATTTTTTTTTATTTTTGTTGTTCTTTTTCTTTCTTCCTTATTCCTTATCTCTTCTT
>NC_091573.1:318500-328884 GCF_042767895.1 Penaeus vannamei | reverse complement strand
GTACAATGTGTTATTGTTGTTGTTATTGTTATCCATTGTTCGTATCAGTCTTATCATTATTGTTATTATGATCATCATTATTATTATTATCTTTTATTGCTGTTATTATTATTGTTACTATTGTTATCATTGTTACTATTGTTATCATCCTTATCATCCTTATCATTTCTGTTATTATCATTATCATTATAATTATTATCTTTTATTAATGTTATAATTATTGCTACTATTGTTATCGCTGTTATCATTATTTTCATTATCATTATCAACATTATCATTATCATTAACATTATTATCATCACTGTTATTATCATTATCATCAGCATCAAAAACAACAATATCATTGTCATTGCTGTACTATCATTATCTTCATCTTCACAATTATCACCAATATTATTATCACTGCTTTATCATCGTTATCATCACATTCTTCATTTTTGTCATTGCTTTATCATATCATATTTTTTTCCTTGATTCCATTCTTATCACATTCGTTTCTTAGACTTTCCTTTATTTTCCTCATATCTCTTCATCTTTTTGGTTTTAATTATTTTCCTCTGTTTCTTTTTTTCGTTTTGTTATTTCTATCTATTTCTTTATTTTGTCTCGTGATATATTTCATCTTATTTATTTATGTTATTCTTTCTTTATTTTCTTTTTTCTTTCCTATTGGCTCTTCTCCAATTTTCTTCTTCCTCTGCTTCTATCTCCTTCCTTCCTTCCTTTTTTTCTTCTCTTCTTCTTTTTCACTCCTACTTATTTTTTTCTCCTCTCAGATCATCTCTCTTTTATTTCTCTTCTCTTTCCCCTTCTTCCTCTTCGTCCATTATCCATCTATCCTCCTATTTCTCCTCTTCCTCCTTCTCAACCTCCCCTCCTATATCACTCCTCTTCTTCCAGCATTTTCCCTCCTATTTCTCTTCTCCTTCTGCCTTTTGCTCTTCCTCCTTCCCCACCTTTCCTCCTATTTCTCTTTTCCTTTTGTCTCCTCTTCCTCCTACTTTCTCCCTCTCCCTGTTTCGCTCTTATATCCGGGTTCGCTTTCAGTCCGTTTCTCGTGATCTCGTTTCCAAGTTTATAGTTCCGGTTTGTGTAATTTATGCGCGTGTATTCGTATCCTTTCGTGGCAGAATATTTTGCAAACAAATATCCTAGGTGGAGTGAGCAGCTACGTGTGCGTGTGCTTGTGTGCGTGTTTGTGTTTTTTTTTATCAATTTAAGTGTGTGCGTATGTGTGTGTGTGAGTGTTTGTGTGTGTTTCGCCTTCTTCATGTGGGCGTGTTTGTGTTTTTTTATCAATTTAAGTGTGTATGTGTGTGTGTTTGTGTGTGTGTGTGTGTGTGTGTGTGTGTGTGTGTGTGTGTGTGTGTGTGCGTGTGTGTGTGTGTGTGTGTGTGTGTGTGTGTGTGTGTGCGTGTGTGTTTGTTTGTATGTGTGCGTGTGTGTTTGTTCGTGTGTGTGTGTGTGTGTGTGTGTGCGTGTGTGTGTGTGTGTGCGTGTGTGTGCGTGTGTGTGTGTGTGCGTGTGTGTGTGTGTGTGTGTGTGTGTGTGTGCGTATATGTGTGTGTGTGTGTTTGTGTGTGTTTCGCCTTCTTCATGTGGGCGTGTTTGTGTTTTTTTATCAATTTAAGTGTGTATGTGTGTGTGTGTGTGTGTGTGTGTGTGTGTGTGTGTGTGTGTGTGTGTGTGTGTGCGTGTGTATGCGTGTGTGTGAGCCCCAACCCGTCATTCCTGCACCACTACTACAGCTACACCACGGTGCCACATCATCTCTGGCGCTTAAATGCAAAACCAGTTCAGATCATCAAAGAGACTGAATAAAAGAGAGGAGAGAAAAAGAAACGAAATAAAAAGAGTCGCAGAAACAAGAGAGGAGATAATGAGAAGAAAATAAACAGAAGAAGAACAGAAAGCAGAAAAAAGGAAATCAGGAAAATTGAAAAAGAAAACAACAGAAGAGAAACGTGGCACCACCGCACTTAATCCGTTTTCGCGACCTGGGACACATGACCGCTACATGATCCGCGGATTCATGCATGCAACGCTACGCGAACGCTGCTCCAAGAGGGGGAGGGGGCAGGGGAGGGGAGGGAGAGGAGAGAAGGAGGTTACAGGAGGGAGGGAAAGATGAGAAGGGCGGAGGGGGAGAGGAGGGAGGGAAGGGAGAGGGGAGAGGAGGGAGGGAAGGGAGAGAGGAGAGGAGGGAAGGGAGAGAGGAGAGGAGGGAGGGAAGGGAGAAAGGAGAGGAAGGAGGGACAAAGAGGAACAAAAGAGAAAGGGTGGAAGGGGAGAGAGGAGACAGAGGTGGAAAGGAGGAAGGAAGGGAGGGTAAGTAGAGCGGAGCGAAGGGAGGAGGGAGGGACTGGAGAGGGGCAAGGGAGAGAGGGAGCGGCGAGGGAGAAGAGAGCGGGCCTAGGGAGTCGAGGGGGAGGGGGAGGGGGGAGGGGGCAGGAACAGGATGCCGTGACTCCGAGTCTTAGAGAAAAGAGGGTGAGGAATGAGGCGGGAAGATGGATGGGGACGATAAAGAAGAGGAGAGGAAGAGGGAAGGAACAGAAAAAGGGGAATAAAGACGTAAAAAAGGCGAAATAGGAAAATGGAGAAGAACAGAGAAGAGGGAGGGAGGAGAAGGAGGATAAAGAGAACAGAACAGCGAAGAGAATTTAAGAAAAAAAAAGAGGAAAAACAGGAGAACGATAGATAGAAGAGAAGAAAGAAGAGAAGACAGGAGGAAAAAGAAGGATAACGTAAGCAGAAACTGAGGAAGTAAAGAGAGAGAGTGAATGCATGAGAGGGCGAAGAGGGGAAAAGAAAAGGTCATGCAGACGGACTCGCGCGAGGGCGGGCTGTGGCGCAGTGTCGAATTCCAAATATCAATTTCGCATATTTTGTTTTGCGTTTATTTCTATAATGGATTTTCAGTTTCGCGTGTTTGCCATTTTGTTTCCATGAATATTGTCATAAGCTTCTTCTCTGCAGTTCATTTTTTCGTTTTTTTGTTTTTGTTTTTGTTTATATATTTATTTCTATATATTTATGTATTTATTTTATTTGGGGATACAGTCCTTGCCTTATAAAGAATTTATCATTTTTATACCGTAACATTCATATTTGAAAGTTGATTCAGATATCGTCGTGAAATATACAGCTAATTACAATCCTTTTCATTTAGAAAAAAAATACACAAATAAAGAAAATGATACGAAATAACCAATAATAAACAAAAGCAAAATGGCTAAATGAAACAAAAAACTCTTTAAGAGCAAGAAGGAAAAAAAGCGTTGGTTGGCAAGCACAGCAACCGCCATTCTTTTCCCTCGTGCTTTCCCGTTTCTTATGAACAGCAAGTCATAATAAGCGATGTTTATGACGCGAACTTCCCACGCTCCAGCAGCTGAGGTTTCGGGGTAAAAAGGGCATATCTGTCACGGGGGCTCGCTTACTTTTGCCATGGCGCGCGTCGGGAACCTGTCCGAAACCCGGGGTCCGAAACTCGCTTACTTTTGCCGAGGTGTCTGGAGGAAACTTTGCTTTATTCTTAGGAAAGAGAGGAAGGGGCGAGGGGGCGGAGGATAAATGAGAGAGGAAGGGTTGGGTGAGATGGAGAGGGATAGGGAAAAGGAGAGGGAAGAATGAGGGAGAGAGAGAGAGGGAGAAAGAGAGGGAAGAGAGGCAGAGAGAGAGGGTGAGATGGAGAGGGATAGGAAACGGAGAGGGAAGAATGAGGGAGAGAGAGAGAGGGAAAAGGAGAGGGAAGAATGAGGGAGAGAGAGA
The DNA here is from genome assembly GCF_042767895.1 of Penaeus vannamei. Taxonomy (NCBI): domain Eukaryota; kingdom Metazoa; phylum Arthropoda; class Malacostraca; order Decapoda; family Penaeidae; genus Penaeus; species Penaeus vannamei. The sequence goes on along the minus strand of NC_091573.1, from coordinate 325,110 downwards.
GAGAAGGAGAAGGAGAGGGAAGAGAGAGAGAGGGAAAAGGAGAGGGGAGAATGCGGGAGAGAGAGAGAGGGAGGAGTAGAAGGGAGAATGCGGGAGAGAGAGAAGGATGGGAAAGTGTTGGAGGGAAAGGAATGAGGATGAAGGAGAAGACGGATGGGGAAGAAGAGGGATACGGTAAGGAGGAAGGAATGGGGAAGAGAAGGGAAGAGGGAGTAAGGAAAGAGAGGGAGAGGGAAAGAGTTAGGGAAGAAGGATGGAGGAAGGTGAAAGAACTAGAGGGTGGAGAGTGAGTGATGGAGAGGAGGAGGAGGAGAAAGTGAAAGGGGAGTAGAGAGAGAGGGGGGGTGAAGAAGAGAAAATGAGGGGGGGGGGGAAGGTGAAAGAGGAAGGGAGAAACAGACTGCTGAGAGAGAGAGAGAGAAAGAGAGAGAGAGAGAGAGAGAGAGAGAGACAGACAGACAGAGACAGAGAGAGAGAGAGAGAGAGAGAGAAATACACAGACATACAGACATAAATAGACAGACAGAGAGACAGAGACAAAAAGATAGCGTGTGTGTTGTAGTAGGAAAATGGAGACAGGGAGATAAGAATAAATAAAGGGAAAGAAAGAAAGGATATAGAGACTGATAGACTGATAGATAAATGATGACTATACAAATAAGCAGAAAGATAGATAGACACAAACTCAGATGTATAAAAAGACTGATAGATAGATATATAAGCAAATGCATGTGCACATTCATAAATAGACTAGTACATTCATACATATGTACATACATGCATCCATCCATACATGTAAAACAGACACTCAGCCAGACAAACAAACAGACAAATAAATAAACAAATAAGGTGAAATGTCAACAGCACACAGATTGGGAATGAAAAAGTTTCAGGACGTGTTCAGGTTGTTCCAAATCATTGTTGCAGATAAGGAGACACTCGGAAGCCTTTTCAAGATACTTATTCGTCTTCTGTTTCTATTCTCTTTCTCTCTTTTATATCCTCTCTTATTTTCTCCTGTTTTCTCTCCCCCTCCTCCTCGTCCCCGTCCTCCTTCTTTTCCTCCTCTTATTCTTCCTCCTATTCCTCCTCCTATTCTTCCTCCTCCTCCTCCTCCTCCTCCTCCTCTTCCTCCTCCTATAATGATAATAGTAATAATGATAGTAAAAATGATGACGATAATAATAATAGTAATAATAATAGTAATGATAATAATAATAATATTAATAAAAGCAGGAACAACAATAACGATGATGATAATGATAATCATAATGATAGTGACTATGATAATGATGATAAAGATAATCATGATAATAATAACAATAAAGATATTTATAGTAACAACAACAACCACAATAATAATAATAATAATAATAATAATAATAATAATAATAATAATAATAATAATAATAATAATAATAATAATAATAATAATAATAATAATGATAATAATGATAATAATAATAATAATAATTATGATAATGATGATAATTATAACAATAATGATAGTAATAATAATGATAATGATGATAGTAATGATAGCAATAATAATGATAAAGATAATAGATAATGATAACAATATTGATAATGATAATGATAATAATATTGATAAAGATAATAATAACAACAACAACAATAATAATGAAAATAATGGTAACAAGAAGAAAAATCGAGAAGAAAAAAGAGAAGAAGAAGAAAATGAAGAAAAAAAGAAGAAAAACCGAGAACGAGAAAAACAAGAAAAACCGAGAACGAGAAAAAAAACATAAGAAGCAAGAATAAGCAGCCAAGAGTGGGATCCGAGAGGCCAGAAGAGGAATCGAATCGCTTTTAATAAAGGATCGGCGGGCACTCGCGAGGCATAAACAAATCCGGGAAAGGAGAGAGGGAGAGGAATGGGAGAGAGAGAAAAATAAAAGAGAATGAGAGGGAGAAGGAGGAAGGGAGTACGAAAGGAGGGAGTGAGGGGATATGCAAAGCAGAGAAAGGCGAGAGGGAGAGGGAGAGGAATGAGAGAGGGATAGATAAAAAAGAATGAGAGGGAGAGGGAGGAAATGAGCATGAAGGTAAAGGAGGGATGGGAAGGAGAGAGGGAAGGAGAGATAGAGAGGGGGAGTGGGAAGGGAAGGAGGGAGGGAGAGAGAGAGGGGGGGGAGTAGGAGGGGAAGGAAGGGAGAGGTAATGGTAGGGGAGGAGGGAGGGAAGGATGGAGGGAAGAAGGGAAAAGGGAAAAAGGAAGGAAGGAGGGAAAGAGAGTGGAACAGAGAGATGAGGGAGAAATGGGGGAGACGAAGAAGTGACTCTTATCCCTATTCGTCAATATATTTTTCCTCTTCCTCCCTTCTTTATCCCTGTATTTTCCTCCTTCCCTCCTGTGCCCTCCCTCCCTCTCATCAATTCACACAGTCCAACCTCATCACCCCCCCCCCCCACTCCCGTCCCCCCAAATCCATCATACATCTCTCACGTAAACTATTCACATTCCATTCCTCTCCCGTAAAAAAAACTAAAACAAAAACGAGAACCAAAAAAATAGGGCAAAAAGGAACATTCTCGCACCATCTCGTAACTCCCTTTTCCCGCCCGTCACCTGTCGCGAGTGGATCCCCATCCCGCTGAAAAATTCCGAGGTGACGTCACAATCTCCGAGGGACTTGATGGACGGATTCAGTCGGACCGGGATCTCGCTGGATGGAATTCTCACTCACCTGCGACAAGAAACGAGGGAGGAATGTAAATACGGCATTCTGGAATGTTCAGATGTCTTGGAATTTAGTTTTTGGTTTTGTTTTGTTACCGTTTTTTTTTTTTTTTTTTTTTTTTTTTTTTTTTTTTTTTTTTTTGCTTTGTGGTGTTTGTGATAAAAAGGCGTTGGATGTGTGTATGTGTGACAGTTGATTAAAAGAAATTTATATGTATATGAATATCTCTATGTATAGATATGTATGAAGTAATAAGGTACATACAGCTTCAGATATAAATACAGATACAAACATATAAACAAATTTAAATATAGATACATCTATAGATATAGATATCGTTATAAATACAAATACAGATACAATTATAGACGATATTCATAGTGATGACGACGATGAAGGCGATACAGATACAGACAGATAGATAGAAAATAGATAAGTTAAGTGTGCAGGTGGGCGGGCAACTTGACCGCTTGACCCGAACATCTCACTTGCAGAGCCGTCTTAAGTTGACCCAAAATATATCTTGAACGTAAAAAAAAAGAAAGAGAGAGAGACAGAGAGAGAGAGAGAGAGAGAGAGAGAGAGAGAGAGAGAGAGAGAGAGAGAGAGAGAGAGAGAGAGAGAGAGAGCGAGCGAGAGAGAGAGACAGACAGACAGACAGACAGAGATAGAGAAAGATAAAGAAAGAGAGAAAAAAAAGGGAGGATGGGAGCGAGAAAGAGACAAAGAGAAGGGTGGAAGGAGAGAAAGAACAGAAATAAGAAAGAGACAAGCAGAAAAGAAAGACAGATACAGAAAGAGAGAAAGAGACAGATAAAAAGACCAAAGTATCAACCGACAACATACCCAAGACTTCAAGTAGATGGTATCGACCCTCCCCCCTCCCCCCCCTTCCCCCGCCCCCCCCATACCCCTTGTAATGGTATCGGTTATGACGTCACAAACCTCGACTAATAGATATCGGAAACGTTTTAATGAACAGTAATTAAACAGTAATCAAGCCATAAGAGAGAACCAACTGCTTGTTTGTACCGGAAAAAAATATCCGAGTAGGTGGAAATGAGCAGAGGGTCACAGGCAGGAAATGCGATCTAAAAAATGATAAATATGAGTTAAAAAGATGGAAATAATGGTGCGGTGAAGGAAGCAGGGAGGAGTGATGTAAGGAAAGTAAGAGAGAGAGAGAGAAAGAGAGAGACAGAGAGAGAGGGAGAGGGAAAGGGAGAGGGAGAGGGAGAGGGAGAGGGAGAGGGAGAGGGAGAGGGAGAGGGAGAGGGAGAGGGAGAGAGAGAGAGAGAGAGAGAGAGAGAGAGAGAGAGAGAGAGAGAGAGAGAAGAGAAAGAAAGAAAGAAGAGACAGAAAGAAAGAAGAGACAGAAAGAGAGAGAGAGAGAGAGAAGAAAGAAAGAAAGAAGAGAGAGAGAGAGAGAGAGAGAGAGAGAGAGAGAGAGAGAGAGAGAGAGAGAGAGAGAGAAAGTGAGAAAGCTAGAAACCTTCCTTAAGATCTCCGCAGCCCCCGCGTCCCCGTTGCACAGTTGCAAATGCAGATTATGCAATATTCCCGCAAAGGATGTTCCGAGATAATCCTAATTTAAGCCCGCAGTTAGCAGGCAGGTTGAACGCAGGGGAAATCTAGGCTTTTTCGTAGAATAGCTACAGGTTTTTAAACAATGGAAACAAAGGATACGTTAGGAATTTAGTGTCTATTTGTTAATCACTCTGCATGTGTGTATGTTTGTCTGTCTGTTAGCATGTATGTACACAAGCCTTCACAACCAGACAACACATACACATACACGCAAAAAGACACATGTGGAGTCACGGACGTACACAAGCACACGCTCACTAGGGAACATGTGCACTCGCATACATAAGAGCGGAAGCCATGTCCCTCCATCAAGCATATTTCACTCATGCTAAAACAACACATGCAATGCCTGCAAAGTCTACATTATTTTCCCGAGCACGTTGCTTGCTCGGACACAGGAATAGACATGATTTTGCGTGAGTGTGTGTATGTGTGTGTGTGTGTGTGTTTGTGTGCGTGTGAGTAGATATAGATACAGATATGAATATAGATAAAGATGTAAATAATATGTTTGATTATCATAATCAGCCCACATTATTCCGATAGAAGACGTAGACTTCTCCCAACATTTCCCAATCACTTTAGTTAAAAAGTCATGATAATATAAGTATAGTAGATGATCCCCTTCTACCCAGCTCTCTCTTTCGTATTTGAAATAACAAAATGGTAAATAAAAAAACATACACACGCTTACGTACACACGCACACACGCGCGCGCACACACACACACTTCCACAGCCACAGACAGCGAAGTCGGTGAGGCTCTGTCGGAATCTTCTCGATTGTGATTCTGGGCGCGTGTGGGGCCAGGGTGTCTCGTCCTGTGGGCCGCCTGTCTGTCTGTGGCTATTTCTCCTCTCTCTGTATTTCCCTCTCTCTTGTTTTGGTTTTCTTTCTGCCTGTCTGTCTGTCTATTTTTCCTCTCTCTGTATTTCCCTCTCTCTTGTTTTGGTTTTCTTTCTGCCTGTCTGTCTGTGGCTATTTCTCCTCTCTCTGTATTTCCCTCTCTCTTATTCTGGTTTTCTTCCTGCCTGTGTGTCTGTGGCTATTTTCCCTCTCTCTGTATTTCCCTCTCTCTTGTTTTGGTTTTCTTTCTGCCTGTGTGTCTGTGGCTATTTTCCCTCTCTCTGTATTTCCCTCTCTCTTGTTTTGGTTTTCTTTCTGCCTGTGTGTCTGTGGCTATTTCTCCTGTCTCTGTATTTCCCTCTCTCTTGTTTTGGTTTTCTTCCTGCCTGTGTGTCTGTGGCTATTTCTCCTCTCTCTGTATTTCCCTCTCTCTTATTTTGGTTTTCTTTCTGCCTGTGTGTCTGTGGCTATTTCTCTCCTCTCTCTGTATTTCCCTCTCTCTTGTTTTGGTTTTCTTTCTGCCTGTGTGTCTGTGGCTATTTCTCCTGTCTCTGCATTTCCCTCTCTCTTGTTTTGGTTTTCTTCCTGCCTGTGTGTCTGTGTCTTTTTCTCCTCTCTCTGTATTTCCCTCTCTCTTATTCTGGTCTTCTTTCTGCCTGTCTGTCTGTTGCTACTTTCCCTCTCTCTGTATTTCCCTCTCTCTTATTTTGGTTTTCTTTCTGCCTGTCTGTCTGTTGCTATTTTCCCTCTCTCTGTATTTCCCTCTCTCTTGTTTTGGTTTTCTTTCTGCCTGTCTGTCTGTTGCTATTTTCCCTCTCTCTGTATTTCCCTCTCTCTTATTCTGGTTTTCTTCCTGCCTGTGTGTCTGTGGCTATTTCTCCTCTCTCTGTATTTCCCTCTCTCTTGTTTTGGTTTTCTTCCTGCCTGTCTGTCTGTGGCTATTTCTCCTCTCTCTGTATTTCCCTCTCTCTTGTTTTGGTTTTCTTTCTGCCTGTGTGTCTGTTCGCATGTCCTTAGTTGTGTATGCTCGTCTGTTTTCCTTTTTCTCTTCTTCTTGGTGTTGCTGACCTGTGATGATTATTCTGTTTGTATTAGCCATACATCATCATCACCACTAGCAATACTCCTCATCATCCTCATCCTCATCACCACCATCATCTTCAAAGCCATCTTCACCATCATCAACACCCGACACCATCATCACCACATCTTCACCATCATCAACACCCGGCACCACCATCACCACATCTTCACCACCATCAACACCCAACACCACCATCACCACATCTTCACCATCATCACCATCCTGATCCTCACCATCACCACGCCCTCACCACCCTCACCATGTTCACCATCCCTGGCTCTGCGCTGCTGCAGGTTCAATACTAAACTTGGGGAATGTTCTGCCTTGAGTTCATCTGTGCTTGCTTCCCTGTTCTCTCCCTCCTGCCTGCTGCTGTTCTTGTTCATGGTCT
>NC_091573.1:278500-281000 GCF_042767895.1 Penaeus vannamei | reverse complement strand
ATAGAGAGTGAGAGAGAGAGAAAGAGATAAAGAGAGAATAGAGAGTGAGAGAGAGAGAAAGAGATAAAGAGAGAATAGAGAGTGAGAGAGAGAGAGAGAGACAGACAGACAGACGAAAAGAGAGTAGCGAGAACAGAGATCAGCCAAGAAGCGAGAGAATCAAAGCTGCGGCCGATAACAGGGGCCAATAAGGGAGGAAACTAACTCGAATTCTGTCCCTCCCCCCTCCATCCCTCCCCTCTTCCCCTCCATCCCTCCCCTCTTCCCCTCCATCCCTCCCCTCTTCCCCTCCATCCCTCCCCTCTTCCCCTCCATCCCTCCCCTCTTCCCCTCCATCCCTCCCCTCTTCCCCTCCATCCCTCCCCTCTTCCCCTCCATCCCTCCTCTTCCCCTCCATCCCTCCCCTCTTCCCCTCCATCCCTCCCCTCTTCCCCTCCATCCCTCCCCTTCCCCTCCATCCCACCCCCTCTTCCCCTCCATCCCTCCCCCACCATCCTCCCCTCTTCCTCCATCCCTCCCCTCTTCCCCTCCATCCCTCTCCCCCTCTTCCCCTCCATCCCTCTCCCCCTCTTCCCCTCCATCCCTCCTCTTCCCTCATCCCTCCCCTCTTCCCTCCATCCCTCCCTCTTCCTCCATCCCTCCTCTTCCCCCTCCATCCCTCCCCTTCCCCTCCATCCCTCCCCCTTCCCCTCCATCCCTCCCCTCTTCCCCTCCATCCTCCCCTCTTCCCCTCCATCCCTCCCTCTACCCTCTATTCCTCCCTCTGCCCTCTATCCCCTCCATCCCTCCCCTCTTCCCCTCCTTACCACCTGTCTACCCCTCCATCCCTCCCCTCTTCCCCTCCATCCCTCCCCTCTTCCCCTCCATCCCTCCCCTCTTCCCCTCCATCCCTCCCTCTTCCCCTCCATCCCTCCCCTCTTCCCCTCCATCCCTCCCCTCTTCCCCTCCATCCCTCCCCTCTTCCCCTCCATCCCTCCCCTCTTCCCCTCCATCCCTCCCCTTCCCTCCATCCCTCCCCTCTTCCCCTCCATCCCTCCCCTCTTCCCTCCATCCCTCCCCTCTTCCCCTCCATCCCTCCCCTCTTCCCCTCCATCCCTCCCCTCTTCCCCTCCATCCCTCCCCTCTTCCCCTCCATCCTCCCCTCTTCCCTCCATCCCTCCCCTCTTCCCCTCCATCCCTCCCCTCTTCCCCTCCATCCCTCCCCTCTTCCCCTCCATCCCTCCCCTCTTCCCCTCCATCCCTCCCCTCTTCCCCTCCATCCCTCCCCTCTTCCCCTCCATCCCTCCCCTCTTCCCCTCCATCCCTCCCCTCTTCCCCCTCCATCCCTCCCCTCTTCCCCCTCCATCCCTCCCCTCTTCCCCTCCATCCCTCCCCTCTTCCCCTCCATCCCTCCCCCTCTCCCCCTCCATCCCTCCCTTCTTCCCCTCCATCCCTCTCCCCCTCTTCCCCTCCATCCCTCTCCCCCTCTTCCCCTCCATCCCTCTTCCCCTCCATCCCTCTCCCCCTCTTCCCCTCCATCCCTCCCCTCTTCCCCTCCATCCCTCCCCTCACTTCCTTCCATCCCTCCCCTCTTCCCCTCCATCCCTCCCCTCTTCCCCTCCATCCCTCCCCTCTTCCCCTCCATCCCTCCCCTCTTCCCCCTCCATCCCTCCCCTCTTCCCCTCCATCCCTCCCCTCTTCCCCTCCATCCCTCCCCTCTTCCCCTCCATCCCTCCCCTCTTCCCCTCCATCCTCCCCTCTTCCCCTCCATCCCTCCCCTCTTCCCCTCCATCTCCTCCCCTCTTCCCCTCCATCCCTCCCCTCTTCCCCTCCATCCCTCCCCTCTTCCCCCTCCATCCCTCCCTCTCTTCCCCTCCATCCCTCCCCTCTTCCCCTCCATCCCTCCCCTCTTCCCCTCCATCCCTCCCTTCCCCTCCATCCCTCTGTCGCTCTATCCCTCCATAATCCTATCTCTCCCTCCTCCTCCCCTCCATCCCTCCCTTCCTCTATTCCTCCCTCCTTCTCTCTTCGTCCCCTCTCTCCCACTCTCCCTCCTTTCTTCTCCCCTCCACTTCTTTCTCCTTTTATACCTCCATCCATTTATTCCTCCACCTCTCCCTCCTTCTCCCTTCCACCCCCCCTCTTTCTCCCCTCCATCCCTCCCTCCTTCTTCCTTCCCTCCCTCTCTCCCTCCTTCCTATCCAAACCCTATGTTGCCTTACAAATCTCGAAGGTCGAATTTTAGATTATGTTCTACGGCAAAAATGACCTTTGTGGATAAGACAAGGAAGGGTGGGCCATGATGGGTGGGGAGGGGGGGGGTGAGGGAGGGGTGACCAGAGACCGTGACAGCTGGGGCCTGGTTGAAAGGGGGGGGAAGGGGGGGATGGAGTCGAGGGGGGAAGGTCGAGCCCCTCCCATTAGGCTTGGAATGGCGGGAGGGGGGAAGTGGAGAGGGGAGAAAGAGAGAGACTAGAAGAGAGAGAAAGAGAGAGAGAGAGAGACATATAGATTGACAGAC
>NC_091573.1:271000-273500 GCF_042767895.1 Penaeus vannamei | reverse complement strand
CCTTGCAAGGACGACCCAGGCGGCGACGGAGCGGAGGTCCCCGTCCTGAGACATGCAAGTGCAGGTATGACCAGGTCCATATACGTATATATGCATAGATGTATGTTTATCTATTTATCTATCTTTACCTGTCTATCTATCTATCTATATAAATATGCAAATACACACACACACACACACACATATATATACATATATAGATAGATAGATATAGATATATATACACACACACAGAATGAGAGAGAGAGCCAGACAGACAGACAGACAGACGGTCAGAGACAACACATCGACAGACCCAGTGTCTATCAGCCGGAACGGCTCCCAATTCCCAACACCACCTTCCAGGAGCCAGGTAAATGCGATGCTAAAACTCCTTGGTTGTGTATGTATGTGTATATGTTTCTCTGCACGTGTTTGTATGTATGTATGTATGTATGTGCGCGCATGTTTGTGAACCCAACTCCATTCCTGCTGCGAAATGAAATTGCAACAGACCTGCTCTCTCGCCGGCATTCAGCATTACCTATTCAGCATTCTTAATAAGGTCCGTGTGGTCTATCGGAACGAAGGAGAATTTAATGCAATAGAGAGTTCTAAATGTTATACAAAGCTTAGGAAAGAATAGTTATAGCATTAATGGATAAAAAATAAACAAATGTGGAGAGATAGTGTTCCAAATTGACCCGCAATAAAGATACAATCATTGAATTATGTTCTTTCGGGTGAGAGGAATAAATAGTCTGTTTTTTTCTCGTTTTTATTAAATGCAAAAGGAAAATGGTTTCCATATTCATACATTTTGGCTAATTTCCTTTAAATTTTAGTGCAACAGAAGAATGGTTTCCATCTTTACACATTTTGGTTTATTTCTCGAAAGCATATCATGCAAGGAAATCATTTTCCCAGTCTTACATTCTCAGCATCTCATTTCCATCTTCTGACGCGCTGCTCATCCCATTCTTCCTTTTCTAAGGCCATGAGAATAGTTTATTCTTTCGGCTAAAACTATTTTCATTAATCTTTAATAGGATTCCCGGCCTCGAATGCAAACATTTTCTCTCGTCCGCGGATTACCTTCCTTGTCTGTTATCCTGTTTATATAAATTGTTCCTATTTCTCTTGCAATTCTTGTTTATTCTTGTTCCTCCCTTCTTTTCTTTCTTTTTTCTTTACGAATTTCCTTTTCTGTGACACCTTTTTCTTTTTTTCCTTTTCTTGACCTACTGGTTTCTGTTTTCTCCATCTCCTTCCTCTTTCCTCCTCTTTTTTCTTTCTTACCGTTTCCTCTTAACCAATTTTCTCTATCCCTTTCTTTTCCCCTCCTTTCCTCTCATCCCTTCCCTTCTTACTTCTTCCTATTAGCCCTACACATCTTCCTTCCTTACCTATTCTTCCTTCCCTCCTTTCCAAAGCCTTTCCCTTTTTTTACTAAGCTTCTCCCTTCCCTTCTCCAGTTCCCTTTCCTTCTGCTCTCCCTAATCTTCGTGCCACTCATCTTCTCATCTCCTCCGAGGCATCACGAGCGCCTTATCCAGTTTACTCTCCTCGATCCCTCTTCCCCATCTCCTCCCATCCTTCACCCTACGCCTCCCCCTCCTATTCGCCAACCCTGCCAAGGCATGCAAAGGACTGGGCTTCCGTTTCTTCTCCTTTTCTGTTCCTTCTCTTCTTTTTCGTTACTTTCTCTCCCTTTCTTGACCCCCCCTCCCCTCCCCTCGACTCTCTCGCTCCCCCGCCGGCGCCAGTATCACCCCTTTCAGTTCCCTGAAGGAGAGACCTCATCCCGAGCCCCCCCCCCTTCTCCCTCCCCTACTCCCATCCCTTCCTTTCCCCTTTCCCTTTCCTCATCCTTCCTACATCCCCTCCTACCCCTTCCCTTCCCCCTTCCCCTCCCCCGCCGCCGCCGCCGCCGCCTCGTCCAGGTCCTCGATGGGCGCGGGCCTCTTCCCCTGCATCTTATCCAGCACCCTCTGCTTCACCCTCCTGGCGTAGGCTCTCCTGAAGGCGGAGTAGCGCAGGTCCTCGTCCCTCAGCCGGTCTTCCTGGGCGGCCTCCGAGAGCTTGCACCTCCTGATCCCCTCGATTTCCCGCAGAGCAGCGTCGCGCTTCCGCCGCTTCTCCTCCTCGGCCTGGGGGGGGGGGGGGGGGGGGGGGGGGTCAGCGGCGGCGGGAAGGGACGAGCCGTTGCGTTGGCGCAGGTGGTTCATGGGGGCGGAAGACGGCAGACGGCAGATGGTGGAAGGTGATGGCAGAGGGTGGTAGTTGGTGATTGAAGGTGGTAAAATTGGTAATTAAAAAAGTGATAATTGGTAATTAAAAAAGTGATGGAGAAAGAAGTTATGACGCCTGCGATGATGAAAATAATAACATACATGAAAATGCAATCATTGCAATAATCACAATACCAATGATAATGATAATAATGATAACAGCAATAACATGGAAAGTAATAATACTAACAATAATGTGGAAAAAATGTATTGATGCAGTGGTAGAGGAA
>NC_091573.1:263500-266000 GCF_042767895.1 Penaeus vannamei | reverse complement strand
CAGAGTAAAAATATGAATATCTAAAAAATGCGAGATATCAATTATGGATGAATGCCTTGCAGACAATAATGATGGAGATGGTAGTGATGATAATGGTTATAATGATGAAAGTAATAATAATTATGGCGATAAGAAGAATGCAAATAAGATTAATAACAACAATGATGGTAATGATAATGACAAAAGTAATAGGAAAAGTAATAATAATGATATAACAATGGTAACGATAATAATGACATTGGTACTGTAGATGATGATAAATGTAAACATAATGATAATGATAATAATTATAATTATCATGATAATAACAATAATAATAATAACAACAATAATAATAATAAGAAGAATGATGCTAATACTAGTAATAATAATAATGATAATGATAACCAAATGATGATAATGATGATGATAATAACAATAATAATAATGATAATAATGATAATGATAATAATAATAGTAATGATAATGATAATGATGATAATAACAATAATAATAATAATAATAATAATAATAATAATAATAATAATAATAATAATAATAATAATAAAGATAAGGATAATACCAATGATGATGATAATAATGATAATAACCATAATAATAACACTAACAATTATAAAAATGATGATAGCTGTAATAAAAATAATCATAATGATGAAATAGTAGAAATAATACAAACCCTACAAATACAACAATAATGATTATGATACAATTTCTAATAATAGAAAAAAATGATAACAATAATAACCATTATAATAACAATAACAATAATAATGGCAATAGTAATAATAATAATAAGGGCGATAATGATTATATTGATAATAATAATCATTGTGATAGTAATAACAATAATAATAATAATAATGACATAACAATGACATAATCACAATGATAACACTAATGATAATAATGATAATAATAACAATAGTAATAATAATAATAACAGTAACATTAATGATAAAACAATTATAATTATAATGATGTTCATACTGCTGATAATGATAACAATGATATCAACTGTAATAACAATAATAATGATAATAGTAACTTATACTATATCTTATCCCCGCCCTCTCATCTCCTTTATTTCTCTTAATTTCTCTAAAAGGAGGGTAAAAAAAATAAGTAAAGTATAATTGACAAGAGGCGAGTGCAATCCATCAAAAATAAACCTCTTCCCTGCGATGGCCGGGATTCGAACTCGGGTCAACTGGTCGGAAAGCAGCCGTGCTCACCACTTTACCACCATCGCTTTCTACGTCTTTTTCCTTGTTACTTTTTGCCAGTTTTTCTTCTTTTCCTCTCTCTTCCCTCCATCTTTCTTCCCTTATTTATAGTCCTTTTTCCCAGGCACTTACCTTTCCCTCCCTCTCCTCTCCCCATTCACATAGTCTTTATTTTTTTCCTCTCTTTTTCCTCCCTCATTCTTCCTCCTCTCTACGCTAAAGAAAAGACGATTTTTTAACGTCTCCCACCATAACGCTAGCTATGGGATATTGTATAATTTCTCGCTGTCCAAACAAGAAGAAGAGAGAGAGAGAGATGGAGGGAAGGAGAGAGAGAGATACGTAAATTTCATACAATGTCAGCTGGGTCTGGCAGAGAGAAGGAGGGAGTCAGACAGACTTACGTTAAGTGTCTAAGCGTATGTGTTTTTGTGCGTTTGTTTGTATAGGTGAAAGAGAGACAGAGAGATAGGACGGACAAGAAGAGAAAGAGAGAGAGAACCAGACAGAGAAAGAGAGAGACGAACAGGAAGAGAAAGAGGAGAGAGAGAGAGAGAGAGAGAGAGAGAGAGAAAACCAGGCAGACAGAGAGAGAGGGGGGAGGAAGGAAGGGAGGGAGGGAGAGACTGAGAGAGAGAGAGAGAACCAGGTAGACAGACAGAGAGAGAGAGAGAGTGAGAGAGTCTGACGGGCAGGTTGCTGGTGGATAGCGCTGAGGACGTGGACAGCTAACCCTGGTTCGATCTGAGGAACCAGGGTTACCTGTCCACGTCCTCAGCGCTCTGTTCTTCAGTGGTTCCACACACTTGACCCTAGGTCAAGACCCTCCGCGAGTCTCCCCACGCGCGCCCCTGGGCTTCCTTGGCCACAACTGCACCACCACGAGACAGCCACGCCACCTACAACCTCTTCAGAATAAACAGCCAATGCAAAACTTGTGTCTCCATAACCACCAAAGTCAGGGGGACACAATACCCTGACAGAGAGAGAGAAACATACAGATAGACGGACGAACAGGAAGCGAAAGAAATAGACAAAGAGGAGAGACAGCCAGAGAGAGAAAAGGAACCACCAAAGCCGACCGCCCCGAGAGTCAACCATCATGACCTCCGCTACAAAGTTCCTCTTTCTACCCTTACTCTTTGTTGTTGTCATTATCATTGACAATGTTATCATTATTTTTAAATTGTTTTGGTTAACATTAGCATTAGTAGCAGTATCATTATCTTAGTTATCATCATTGTTATGATTATCATTAATACAATCTTTATTATCAT
>NC_091573.1:233500-241000 GCF_042767895.1 Penaeus vannamei | reverse complement strand
CTGGTGGAATCTTCCTTGATTAAGCTGCTGCCCAATTTCAACTTGAACAGCGGTTTCTCTCTTGCCGACAGCCTCCTCGCTTCCCACATCCTTCGTCTCCTCCCTTATGCCGGTCACCCGTCACATAGACCGCCTGATCCTTCGACCTGATCTGACCTCCCTTCGCTTCCGTTCTCCTGTCCTCACCCGCCCCGTGGTTCCCGAGTGCTTCTCCTCCTTTCCCTCTTATACCGCTTACTCTCCCTTGCCTCTTCAGACCCGAAGATGAATCGAGGACGATTCCGAAACTGTTGTCACTTTCATCAATAAATTTAGTTTGTGCATTGTGGGTTTTGTGTTTTTCATTGCATATATATATGTATATGTATATATATATATATATATATATATATATATATATATATATATATATATATATATATATATATATATATATATATATATATATATATATATATATATGTGTGTGTGTGTGTGTGTGTGTGTGTATGATGATTCAATCATATTTTCGTTCACATGTGCTTCTTTTGGAAATCCAAAGCCATCTAATTGCAATTGATTTTTTCAATATTTCCAGAATTAGTGTTCAAGTTCGTGGTTTTTCGCTCGAGACAGAAGGCGATGGCGTAGGATACCGCACGATGAGTGAGAGAAGGAACGGAAAGATTCAAAAAAGAAAAAGTGCAACAAAGTATAAGAGCGAGACAATGATAAAGAAAACGAATGAAAGAAGAAAGTAATAAGAGCAAGAAAAGAATTAGTGAACAGAGACAAAACAAGAAAAGTAAGAAAAAAAAATCTAAAATACTCAACGATACCAGATTATGATTTAGATTGAAAACAAAACCGAAGCTTCCAGAGACAGCAAGACTATCAATAAAGCGAACCCAAAAGTGAATTAATTAAATCAATTCATATGTACAAAATGACCAGAGTAGACGCCATGGAATTCCAACCCGAGTACAACAGCGTAAGGTTAAATGACGTAAGTATTTTTTTTTTTTTATCAATTTTATTTTTGATTTTATTTATTTTAACGCCCGTAGTCATCTTTTACGTTTTGTTGTTGTTTTTTTATTTCGATTGTGATAAGATTATTATGTTTAGATGTTAAATAACGTACGTATCTTTTATGCTGATGGCAGTAACTCATCTATAATAGATTGACTATTTTCTAAAAGTAATGAGAGTATTTTTTTTTCGTTTTATTGCTGTGCGTAATAAATTGATGAAATAAGGGTATTAAAAGGCGTAAGGTTAAATTACGTTTATTTAGTAGTATTTTTCCCGTTTTGTTTATTTTTTCATGGAAATATCTTTTAAAGCATTTGTAGTGATTTTCCATTTGCGTTGATGTTATTAATTAATCTATAATAGTTTGGTTGCATTTTCTATAACTAACTTTTTGCATTTCTTTCGTTTTATTGATCTTAGTGATGAATGGATTATAAATAAGTACAAGATTATGTAAGGACTTTGTAGAACGCCTGCATGTTTTCGGATTTTGATGTTAGTATCATCTATTTGAACCTAATTTCACTCGTGTTAAACGTCTTTTGTCATTTTGGCATAGCTACATATTTCACAATTAAATAACGTTTTACTGATGTAAGCGCCTTCTAAGAATAAAATGTAAGTGAAAATGAATTACCAACTAACTCATAAGACTTTAATAAATACACATTTTACGTTGTCAATTTATTCATTCTCGTCTATACGTTGTACTACATGTCATGATAAGTACCTCGTCTATAGTAAATGAGCTACGCTTTGATTATTAAATATCTCGATCTGTTTGGGAGGGATTATGTTCCATGAATAGAAGGATGCCTGGTTCATAAATAATGGCTAATATGATTTCCCCATTTTATGCAAATTTCCCTCTTTCCTTCATATATTTTGGCTGACATCTTGTCTCTTTTTCTGTACGAAGTATTTAATGCTTATTAATATTTTTTAAGTGTTCGCTTCCCATCTTTCCTCATCAGATTCTGATTTTTGTAGTATGATACCATATAGGGAATCTACTCTCATAGACCATATCATTATACGAATTGATTAGATATTCATGGAGTAATCTTATCGTTGCATTTCGTTATCAGAATATCGTTAACGAGGAAATACAATTTGCATTTTCTTGGCCAGCTCATTAATATTATTGATAAAGCTAGTGCATGTTCATACAACTTGTTCAACAATTTCAAACGATGCTTTTCATGTTGCTATGGCTAATATTATTAATATTGGTTAATTGCCATAACTTGTCTGATTGTTTGTATCTTTTTATTGTTTATGGAACCATAGGACTATGTGGGTTTTCAAATTTGGTGAAATAAAAGATATAGCTTCGTAAATGTTTTCTGTCAATAGCTGGATGTTTTCGTACGCTAGTGTAGAAATATGTGAGTATTTACTTATGTGTGCATGACTTTGTGTGTATATTTGGCTGTGCAAGGGCGTATGTCTGTGTCTGTGTGTTTGTATATGTGTAGGATTTTGTGTGTACACTTGATTGTGCAAGGCCGTATGTCTGCATTTGCGTGTATGTACATGTGTAGGATTTTTTATATATATGTGGCTGTGCAAGGGCGTATGTCTGTATTTGTGTGTATGTATGTGTGCGTATTTATGCAATTGCGCGGCTGTGTTTGCGTTTTTGGGTATTTGCGTTTGTCTTTGTAAATCCGTGCCATGTGGATCGTTGCTTAATGCCGATTTCTTTTCCTTTTTCTTTCCCCGAATCCGACCTCCACCTGCTTATCCATCTGTCTGTCTTGCTTACTCCTTCGTCTCCCTTGTTTGTCATTTTATTTAATCTCATTTTGATTTATTTCTTATTTTTTCATCTTGATTTTATTTTGTTTCATCTCATTCATTTTTATATTGTCTCTTTATGGATCTTTCAATCAATCTATTTTTTTCTACAACTTTATCATTTTTATCTGTCTTCTGGCTTTCCATTCTCCCTTTCCTTTCCTTTCGCTTTTTCCTCCTCTCTCTTTTGTATTTTATTTCCTCTTCTCCCCCCCCCCTTTCTTCCTATTTTTTCCTTCTCTGCCTCTCTCTCCCTCATCCTCTCTCCTCTCCTTCGCACTTTTTTACCCTTTCTTTTTCTCTCCCTCCTCTCCCGTTCTTTCTCTTCTCTTCTCATCTGCCCCTCTTACTTTCTTCCCTCATCCCTTTTCACTATTCCTTTATTTCCCTTCTTCTCCTCTTCTCTACTTTCCCCTTCCCTTTTCCCCACTTCCAATGTTCGCGCTTCCCCTCTTCTCCTATTCCCCACTTTGTTCTTTTTTCCCCCTTCACTATTCTTTTACTTCCCTTCTCCTCTCCCCTACCTCCCCCCTTCCCCTCTTCCCTTCTTCTCTCTTCCTTTTCCACTATTCCTTTATTTCCTATCTTCTCTCCTTCCTTATTTTCCTCTCTTCCCCTCTTCCTTTCTTCCCTCCTCCCTTTCCACTATTCCTTCATTTCCCTTCTTCTCATCTCCCCTAATTCCCCCTCTTCCCATCTTCACCTTTCCCCTTTTCCCCTCCTCCCTTTTCACTATTCCTTTATTTCCCTTTTTCTCCTCTTCCCTTCTTCTCCTCTTCCCTACTTTCCCCCTCCCTCTTCCCTCTCCCCGCACCCTTCGTGCTCCCCCCCCCCCCCCGCACCCCTAAGCAGCCCCCCGACCGCTACCGCCAGATCGCGCAGGAGTTCTGGGACCTGCAGGACCCCGACCGGAAGCGCAGGATCCCGCTGTCCCGCCTCAAGGACCGCATCCTCAGGACCAAGGACGCCGACGGCCTGGCCAACGCCCTCGTCATCCAGCTCCTGCAGGAGGCCGACAAGAACTACGATGGCTTCCTTAGCTATGAGGAGTACATGCAGTTCGTGAGTTTTTTTTTTTTTTTTTATTGGTGTTGATATGTAGAGTTTTCTTTCTTTCTTTTTTAAGAAAGGTGTGAATGTCTTTGATGTATATATTCGTTTTAAGGATAATTACCTTGGGAAAAAAATCTTTATTCAAGCGTTTCAGATAAATTCATCTCTTTTCTCAAATCCATTTTCCCCTTTCTGAACCTCCTCCTGTGCCACGTGCCGCCATCTTGACCTTCCCCTCCGCTCCCCAACCCCACGACTTCCACGCTCACCTCCTCCACCTCCCTTCCCCAACTCACCCCTCCCCCTCCACCCCATCTCCACCTCCCCGCCTCCACTCATCCCCCAACCCCTATCCCCTCCATGACCCCCTTTTGTCCACTGTCTCCCAACTCTTCTCTTCCCCTCCCTCTCCCCTCGTCTCCCTTCCTCCCCTTCCGTCCATTCCCTTCCATCTCCCATAACTTCATACCTTTCCCTCCTCCTTTCACCCCCACCCCTTCCCCTTAACTCGTCCACCGCACCCCTTCTCCCTCCACTCCTTCTCTCCCCTATCATCCCCATCTCCACCCCACCCCTTCCCCATCTCCCCTCCCCACCCTCCTCTCCACCCCTCCACCCCTTCCCCATCTCCCCTCCCCACCCTCCTCTCCACCCATTCCCCACCCCTTCCCAATCCCTCACGCCTCCTCCCCTTCCCCCTCTCCTCCCCCCCCCCCCCCGAGCCCAGACCGAGGAGGCGAGGTCCCGGGGCGAGGGGCGCCAAGGGTTCAACCGCGCCGCCCTCAGCGTCCTGCCCCGAGGCGACCGCACGGTGGAGGCCCGCCGCTACATCGAGTACTACCGCTGCTGCCCGCCGCCCTTCTTCATGGTGCTGGCGTCGCTGGTGGAGGTAAGGGGCGTCGGGCGCGTGCGCGAAGGGGGAGTGGAAAGGGTGCGTGTGTATGTGTGTGTGTAGCGTGTGTGTATGTGTGTGTGTGTGTGTGTAGGGTGTGTGGGTGTCTGTGTCTGTATCTGTGTGTCTGAGTGTGTGTGTAGTGCTTTCTTCTTGAAATATGCTCTCTCTCTTCATCCCCTCTACTCTCTCTCTCTCTCTCTCTCTCTCTCTCTCTCTCTCTCTCTCTCTCTCTCTCTCTCTCTCTCTCTCTCTCTCTCTCTCTCTCTCTCTCTCTCTCTCCTTTTATACTCTCTCCCTCCCTCCTTCCCCTCCATTCTCTCTCTCACTCACTCCCATTCTCTCCCTCCCTCCCTCTTCCTTCATTCTCTCCATCCCTCCTTCTCCCTTCATTCTCTCCCTCTCGACCATTCACTGTCTCCGCCTCCAACAGATCGGCGTGTTCACCTACTACGCCCTCGACATGGACCGGCCGATGGGCGCGTCTGGCCCGGCGCCCATTTACTCGCCTCTCATCTACAACCCCTACAGACGCTACGAGGCGTGGCGGTTCGTCAGCTACGCCCTCATCCACTCGGGGTGAGCGGGTCGAGGGCTGCAGGGCTGGTCTGCAGTCCGGTTTCTGCGCCGTCGGAGGATGGGTTTCAGTGTTCAGATAGTATTCTTTTCCTTGTTTTTTTCTTCTTTTGTTTTTATTGTTGTTATTATTTCGTTTTTTTATGCGGTGTGGTTTGGAAAACGAAAAGAGGTTTGGGATGTGAGGTTTTGTTTATGCACACAAACAGATCAATAAATGAATGATTAAATTATATACGAAGATATATCAAGATTGACAGACAGACAAACAGATAGACGATAGAAAGAGATAGATAGGCAGAGGCAGACATCAGAAAGCAAACAGATAGACAGACAGACTGACAAATAGACAGAGAAGTAGGCAGGTAGACGCAAAGAAAGTGAGGCAGACAGAGAGGCGGAAGGTGGGCGATCGACAAACAGAAAGTATAGACAGTCAGACAGGCAAGCAGTTAGACAGACAGATACTAGACGGGGAGAAAGAGAGACACACTGACTAACAGAAAGCGAAAGAGACAGACAGACATTGGCAGGCAGGTAAGTAGAAAGAGAAACAGGCAGACGCAGAAATCAGCGACTAATTGATAGAAACAATAGACTAATTAATAGATAAAACTCTCAGACCTTCCCACCCCCCTTATCCCCCTCCCCCCTCAGCCCCCCACCACCCAACCTCCTTTCACGAACTCACAACTTAACGCAACCTCCCCCCCCCCCCCAGCTGGCTCCACCTCGTGACCAACCTCGTGATGCAGCTCCTCTTCGGCGTCCTCCTCGAGCTCGTGCATCGCTGGTGGAGGATCATGCTGGTGTACTTCGCCGGGGTGCTCGCTGGCTCCCTCGCCCACTCCCTCACGGCGCCCTCCATGTACCTGGCGGGGGCGTCTGGGGGCGTCTACTCGGTCATGTATGCGCATGCGGGGAACCTCGTCTTGGTAAGGGGTTGTGTGAGGGGGAGAGGGGGGGCAGGGGTCTGTGTGTGGGAGGGGAGTTGGAGGGGAAAGAGTGGGTGTTTGCGTGTTGGGGAAAAAGGGGGAGAGGATAGGTGGTTATTATTATTGTTATTATTATTATTATTATCATTATAGTAAGCCACACTAAAGGTGTCAGTACAAGTCAAGATACAGCTAAGAAAAGATGAACGAATAGAAAGTCAGCTTTTTACGTGAGAAAAACATGATAGCCGAGCTTTTAAACTTATCAAGAGTCGGAGGTTACAATCTCTGAAGGCAATCTATTCCAAAGTCTACTAATAGCAGTAAAAAAGCATCTAGAAAACTGACGCAGACGATCGACTTGAATCAAATGTCACTGAACTGAGGGTCATAGAACTTCTGGTAACTCTTGCGGGTTGATAAAAATCAGGTCAAAACTTATAGAGGGGATGTGAATTATCGGTTACAATCTTGTATAAGAGTGTAACCGATGCCCAAATTTAACAGGAGAAATTTAATGGAATTGAAAGAGCGATCAAGCAGTCTTAAGTGTGAGTCTGCAGCAGATAACCATACAGAACAATACTCAAAATGAGGCAGAATAAAAGAAAAGAAGGAGGGGAGAGAGTGGATGTTTGTGTGAGGGGAAAAGGGGAGGGGAAGGGGATGGGGGTAGTGTGTGGGAGGGAGAGGGGATCGAGGAGAGAGAGTGGGTGTTTGTGTGTTGAGGAAAAGGGAGGGGACAGTATGAGAGGTTGTGTGTGGGAAGGGGGATGGAGCGGAGAGAATGGATGCTTATGTGAGGGGAAAAGGGGAAGGGAAGGGGGTGGGGTTGTGTGTAGGAGGGGGGATGGAGGAGAGAGAGTGGGTGTTTGTGTGTTGAGGGGAAATGTGTGTTTGTATGTGGCAGAGGGAGAGATTGGATATTTGAACCTCAGAAGAGAAAGGGAGGGGAGAGACCACCTTTACCGAAGGAGTAAAGCAGCTATTAAAGATTTGTGTATCTGTGTGTGGGATGCCAATGAATATGAAAAACACTACGTTGTCCAGCTGATCAAAGGGCCTCCTCCCTCACCTCGTCCACCCCGTCTCTCCGCAGAACTGGTCGGAGATGGAGTACCGCTGGATTCAGCTGATCATCATCATCTTCGTCAGCGTCCTGGATCTGAGCTACGCCTTCTACGACACCTACGGCAGCGCCACGCCCTCGAACGTGAGACAGGCTTCCCT
>NC_091573.1:221000-223500 GCF_042767895.1 Penaeus vannamei | reverse complement strand
TATATATATATATATATATATATATATATATATATATATATATATATATATATATGTATATATATATATATATATATATATATATATATATATATATATATATATGTATATATATATATATATATATATATATATATATATATATATATATACATATATCAGTGTTTTATCCTCCGGCTTTCACAGTCCTTTCGCGCATTCCCCGCCTTTGGGGTCAAAGGAGACCGAGGCTTCGCGTGCGGGGAACAAGCGCATCACATTCGTTAATATCGTCATCATTATCATTATTATCATTATCCTTATTGTAGTTATAATGATTATTATGCTAATTATTACTGTCATTTTCATCATTATAACTAAGTTAGCTTCCCACTTCAGACACTTTCATCACATATCATCACTTAAACCAACCCTCAAAAATGTCTAGTTAAATCTTATACTCTTTTTCTTGGATCTGTTACACACTGTGGTGCTCGAGGAGGGTAAATCTAACACAAAGTCATATACATAAGTTTTAGATAAATTCTGAAAGGATCTGGCCGACCGGTACGGATTACTTTTCCATAGCATGGCCAACGATTGTCAACTCAATATGCTAATAGGCCCGAATTGTTGCCCCAAAGAGAACCAGAATATTTAGGCTGGGCCGAACACTCTCCTCGTCCCACTGCGTTGAGCGAATGACACAGAACATGCTCTCTCGGACAACTCATCTGGGTCCACAATTAAGTCTTTATGCCTGAGGAAAGACCGTCAGTTACTATGTCATTGCAGATCCTTATTCCAATTCTCCGGCAATTTGCTTCATGAGTTTTGAAAACATCTATCGCTATATGTAATAGAAAAGAAGAAAGACTCCCCCATTTTCCGTAATCACGCATCCTCATTACCTATTCGTATTTTTAAGAATTAGTCTACACAGTTCAGTTATCACGCATTTCATTTTGTCTCTAAGTGCATGTTAACTGCATTACTTATTAATGTTATAAAATCTTTCTTGTCTAGTATCTTTTCTCTATCATCGTAAACTTTTATTTTTGTCTCCAGCACAGTTCCATCAAATCCGTTCTCTAGTTTGTATATATGACCTGAATTAAAATTAGTATACATCAAACAGTCCCACAGTTATTCTGAACTGGAGCCTCTTCCTTCACCTCTTTCATGAATGTAAATATTAGATAAAATTGAATATGCATTTGTGATTAAGCATTGCCGCACAACAAATATTAATCAACAAAACGCTTGAACAATAAAACATTAGCCTTGAAAAACACAAAAGATCAATATATGAATGATACTCAATTGGTAAACCATACAGACGGAGATAACAGTATGAAATGGCTACGAATCCTGCATTATTAACCAAGTAAGAAGCACAAACGCGAAATTTCTTTCCAGCGAATTGCTTCCTGACTGGCTTCACGATATCCGTTTCCATGCACATGAGTGGACGCCAAACGCTGCTGCCTCAATATGCCAAGAGGTCTTTTTCTTTAAATTGCAGTCCAGAAAATGGAAGTTCTGCACGGTGAGTCACCCTCATGAACATTTCAACATTTTGGGAAACATTTGTAGCACTTAAGATCATACATGAGACACATACATACACATGAGGCTGCAAAGGAGACCGCGATACTGAATCGGAGCCGAATGGCAGTGTCCCCTCTTAACACAGTAACAAATATCTATAGTGTTGTATAGTATACCAAAACGTGCATCTGGAAGTACATGGGAGAGCAGTTTTCAAGACGTCATGGAATGAAAAGGCGCTCGCTATGCGCTTTACTTATATTTTACCTGTTATCATATCCTCATAAAAAAAATGTTCATTACTTATCAGTGATGTGTCACTTAATTACATTCTTATGTCATGACTGAAGCATTTGCGCTGCAGGGCCCTAATGCTAGAGGTATGCCAAGGTACATTATACGAACGCTTGTTACCCCTCAGGTGAGAGTGACGTCATAAGAGTGGCCAATGGACAACCGTGGCCATGTTAGCCAATCAGCGTGCTTGTGTTGTCTATGTAAATATAAAAATGCGACCGAGATACTGCTTTAAATAGAACAAAAACACAATGGAAGAATGTGTGTACAGTTCTCTTTATAAATTGAAATGTTCTCTCTTTCTCTCTCTCTCTCTCTCTCTCTCTCTCTCTCTCTCTCTCTCTCTCTCTCTCTCTCTCTCTCTCTCTCTCTCTCTCTCTCTCTCTCTCTCTTCTTTCTCTCGTTCTCTCTTTCTCTGTCTATCTATCTGTCTATCTGTCTATCTATCTCTCTCTCCCTACTCATTCTCTCTCTCTCATCTCTCTCTCTCTCTCTCTCTCTCTCTCTCTCTCTCTCTCTCTCTCTCTCTCTCTCTCTCTCTCTCTCTCTCTCTCTAACACACACACACAAACATGCACATACTCACTCTGGGGACCCAGCGAACATATATTACTTCATACTTAGGAGATTTAACATGTCTAAATAAACTTATAAAAGAATAGTCGCTTTTCCC
>NC_091573.1:193500-211000 GCF_042767895.1 Penaeus vannamei | reverse complement strand
TTTTGGTTCTATCTTTTTTCCTTCCTCTCTCTTGCCTTCTTTCCCTTCCTCTCTCCCATCCTATTTGTCTTTTTCTCCCTTCCTCTATCTCTCATTTTATCCCTTCCTCTATGTCTCCTTTTCTCCCTTCCTATATCTCTCTTTTTCTCTCATCCTCTATCTCTCTTTTTCTTCCTTCCTCTATTTCTCTTTTTCTCTCTTCCTCTATCTCTGTTTCTTCCTTCTTCCATTTTATTTTTGCTCTCTCCCTCGATCCTTCCTCCCTCTCTCCCTTGTTCCCTTCTCCTCAGTTTCATTCCCTGCTTCCTTCTTTTCTCCCTCTCTTTTTCTCTCGTTCCCTCCCTCTTTCCTTCTCTCCCTCCTTACATTATTTCCTCCTTTCCTCCCTCCCTCCCTTATCCTCTACTGCTCCCTTCCCTTTCCCCCTCTTAGAAATTCTCTCCCTTTCTTTTCCTCCCTCCCTTATCCTCTCCTTCTCCTTCCTTACTTTCCCCCTCTTCCAAATTTCCTTCCTTTCTCTTGTCCTCCCTCCCTGCCTTCCTCGCTATGAACCGCAGGCTGACCACGCGCCGGCATCCTCCCTGCCTGACGTCGCGAGGGAGACTGCCAAGACCTCGGCGCCGCCTCCGGAGAACCTGTGGCGTTGGCGGGAAACGGCAGGTCCTGTGCGGGAACTGTTTGATATTTTCTCTTCTTTCTTACAGTCCCTGTTATATCTTTGTTTGTATTTCTTTTGGTCTCTGATATGTGTTTGATGTTTATTTACTTGTATTTCTATCTTTTATTGCTTTCCTGTATTTAGTTTGTGTTTTATCTGAGGCGCAGAACACTACGCGAGCCACACGTCATGCAGCGCGTCGGGCAACCTCAGTGTTACGACTCTCCTATATTCTGTATTTTTCTGTAAAGCGAACTCAAGATGAAATCTTTCCCTTCCCTCCTTTCTTCCTTCTCTCTCTCTCCTTTATTCCTCTTTCTCCCTTATCTTCCCATCTCTCCTTCCTTTTCCTTTTCCTTTATCCCTTCTTTCTCCCTTTCCCTCCCATCTCTCCTTCCTTTTTCCCTTGACTTTATTCCCTCTTCCTCCTTTTCCCTCCCTCCACCCTTCCTCTTCCCCTCCTCTCATTCCATCCCTCGTCCCTCATTCACTTTCCCTCCTCCAGGCGCCTCCGGCCATTCAGGAGAGTACCCCTCCCTACCCCCTCAGTTCTCGACCTCCTTTAGATGCCTTCAAGCCCCCTCTGCTCGAAACCTCGCGTCCTTGTGTCACCATGTACATGTACGTTAGTAAACACTATTGAAATTTTTTTAGTAAAGTGAAAACTAAATTAACTTGAAGCACTCCCAGAGCGCATACCTCCGTCAAGGCAATAGGGTCACTGATGCAATAAAACATTCACACAAATAATTACACTAAAATCACCTCTTTCTCGACATCCGGTGACATAGTCTCCTTGGAGGAGGTAATAATGATAATAATAATAGTCAGCCCTATCTCCAAGGCAATAGGGGTGTCAACGCTGTGCAGAGCCGGATGGGTTGGGCTTCACACCTAGGCAATGCAGCCGCCTTACTTCCTGGCTTCGCACCTTCCTTACCAGCCCAAGACTTTCTCTTCCGGCCCCTCGCCACGCCCGGAAGAATGGACGCCCAAAGAATAGGGTCCGAGGCACCTCCGCCAGCAGGACAAGGAGGCGCTGCATGTAAGGACGTCTCGTCAGGCAGAGAGGCAGAGAGGACCAGAGGCAGACCAAGACCTAGCAGAGCAGTCACAGGGCAGGAGGCCTCACTCTCCGTCCTCGGGGCGCGGTCATTCTCAGAGGTCACACCTTTACCTCTCTCAGTATACCAGCAAGACAAGACCCCTTTCATTCTCCACCACCCATACCCCCCCCCCCCCCAACTTCTTCACAAAGCGTAATGATGCAATTTTTTTTTTTTTTTTTTTTTTTTTAATTCTTGGATCCGGATCACCACCAAAATTTGATGTCATCTGTTAGGCTAAGCCACACCTGGTGTGAAAACTTCATAAAGACCTCAAAACAAATCAACCAACGCTAATAAAAACATGACCTCCTTGGCAATAAAGGAAGACGGGATCGTGCAGTCAGGAAGACAGGATTTCGTCCGTGACCCAGAACGTGCGTGCGTACAAGCGCCCCAGTGTCCTCAAAAGCAAACGCTAGGGAAACGCCAACGAAAATCAGATATATAATTCAATATCAACTTATAATCTGTAGTTTACCTTCCTTGCACATTTCTTTAAGAATAAGATTCAGTGCGTAAATACAAAATTCCGAAGTATAATCCCTGATGAAAATAATATATTTTCAACGGAAACTCCAGAAGATTGCCCGGCATCTGCGAGAGCGGTGCAAAGCGTCTTCAACCCAGATTTCTGTGCGTTCTTGACCGTGAAAACAAAACAAATATTCAACAAAGGAGAACAAAAATAAAAATACTCTTGGTTATATTAAGCTTTGATTTCCATTGTTATCTATTAACCTATGAAATTGACAAAAAAAAGTCTGCCTTGTTGAAATAAAAGTGGATTAAATCACTCAGATTCATGAATTTATCTTTCTCTCTTTCCTCCTTTTTGCTCCCAGTCCGGGTTCGTGCAACAACAAGAAAACCGTTTAGAAGAGAGATAAACAGATAGACAAATAGATTGAGAGAGAGAGAGAGAGAGTGACAAACAGACAGACACTCAGAGAGAGAGAGAGGTGGGGGGGAGGGGAGAGACAGACAAACAAAAACAGAAAGAAGGATTGAGAGAGAGAAAGAGACAGTTAAAAACAAATAGAATGAGACGGAGACAGAACGAGGTAAAGGAAGAGAAAGAGAGGCAGAAACAGAGAGGGAGAGGGAAAGAGAGAGAGAGAGTGAGTGAGGGAGAGGGAAAGAGAGAGAGAGAGGCTAAAGAGCAGAACAATTTGGTTCTTGCCAAGAACAACGTATGAAAGTAGAACGGGCGGAGAGTACGTTAGTGGTCACATGTGCGTAAATGTTCAAGCCGTGTTTGTGTTTGCGGTGCACATGTATGACTGTTTGTGTGTAGGTTTTGTGTGTATCAATGTATTATGGATAACTGTGTGCATTAGCGTGTAAGTTTATGTATGTTTTGTCTGTGAGTATGTGTGTGGCTTTTCTCTGTTGTTTTTTGTGTTTATAAGTATGTTTAAATCTGTATGACCGTGTGTGTGTGTGTTCAATGGAATGGACTTGCATGTTTATTTCGTATGTGTGTTTATATTTAATAGTTTGGCATTTCGAGTGTAGTTCTAAAAATCTTTAATGTGTTAAAAGGCTAAATGTCATGAGAGAGAGCGAGAGCGTGTGTGTGTTTGTTTGTCTGTGTGGGCGTTTGTGAGTGTGTGTGTGTTTGTTTGTTTGTGTGTTTGTGTTTTGTGTGCGGTATGTATGTGTGTATGTGTGTGTGCGTGTGCGCGAAAATAGATTCTACGACGAACATCTACTAAAAATCTACTAACGAGTATCTACTAAAAAAACGTTACTGCGCCGCACCTTCTTTTCTCGTCTTTCGCCCCCTCCTTTCCCCTTTCTTCCATTCTCCTCCCCTTCCCTTGAATTCCCCTCTGTTCTTGGCATTTCTTTCTCTCATTTTCTTCTCTATCTCCTTCTTTAACCCATTCTTTCCCATCCTTATTTCTTTGCAGTCTTTCTCCACCCCCTTCCTTCCTTTTTTTCCTCAATTTCCTTTCATTATTCTCCTCTTCCCCTTGCCTTTTTTCCAACCCTTTCTTCACTTCCGTCTGCCCTTACCCATTCTTCCTCACTTCCCCCTTCGTTCCCTTCCCTTCTATCTCCCCTTTCAACTGTTTCTTTTCCTCTTACTCATCCTTCCTCATTCCCCCTTCGCTCTCATCCTTCCCCCTTTTCTTCTCTTTCATGTAACCATCCCTCCTTCCTTCTTCATTGCCTTTTCCTTCCATTCCCTTCCTTCCCCGTCTTCCCTCATTCCCTACCCTTCCCTTTCCCTTTACCCATCCTTCTTCCATTCTCCCTTCGCTCCCTCCCTTTCCCTTCCGTTCCCTTCCCTTCTCACACTTCAATGTTTTCCCAAACCTCCCCCACTTTTTGGCACGTGAGAAGCTGCGCTGGTCAAGGGGGAAGGGGGAGGTGGGGATGGGGGTTAGGTGGGGGGTGGAGGTAGAAATCCAAGGGGGAGTAGTGGGGGGGGGAGAGGGGGTATGCCAAGGGGGGTGTTAGTTGGGAGGGGTGTAGACTTTGGGGCTAAAACTCGTTGCGTTCTCGCCAGACTGTGGTTCGTTTGACGTGAGTTTAGAGGTAGTTAGCTGTCTGTGACTGAGAACCGCTGAATAGAAAATAAAAATCGCTGTAAATATTCCTTTGAGAAACACAATACAGAAAATTGGAAATCAAATCTAGAGAACATAGAAAAAAGGGGGAAAATCACTGAAAACAACAGGATATTTGATTTGGAAAAGATGAAAAACGGAGATAAATAGATATATATTTCACCTGAGTGCACTGTGGGAGAACCAGGAGGAGGCATGGCTGTCAACACAAAGACGCTGAAAGAGATAAGACGATAATCACTGATAAGAATCCTGTGTGAAGAACAAGAACAAGAAGGAAAGGACGAAGAAGAGGAAGACCACGAAGAAGTATAATAAGTATAACAAGAAGGAGACGCAGAAAAATAAAGAGGCATAGCATATAGAAAAGAAGCAAGAGAAGAAAAGGAAAAAAAAACATAGTAGACGAAAGGGAAGGAAAATAAACAAGCAGAAAAACCGGAAAGGAAGAAGAAAAGAAGCCGTAGCAATGGCCAAGGACCCAACGAAAGCAATCCCGGACCACAGCGCCCGCAGCAGCGACCTCGAGCTGAGTGTCTCGCGGCCGGACGAGGCTGACCCCGAGAAGACCAAGCAGGAGCGCCACGTAAGTTCCTTCTCTGTTTCGTGAAGGTGATGTTGTTGCTGATTTGAGTACGGGTTATCGGGGTTATTTTAGAAGGGCATTTGTGTTGTGTAGAAGATGGATAGAGGAAGATGCATGTTGTGTCTTTCACCATTTTCGTTGTTGTTGTTTTTTTCTCTCGCTCTCTTTCATTCTCCCTTTTCTATTTATTTCTTCATTTATCTTTTGCCTTTCTCTTCCTCTTACATACTTTTGGCAGTTAAATCATAGGCCCTAAGTTACGTCAAGAATGACAGCACTAATAAATGCTACTTGATTATGAAATTACATGATAAAGTAAAACCAGTCAAGGCGGGAGGTGGCTGGTTTTACTCAATGGTTGTTGACAGCAGTTAGATATGGTCTACTTAGATTATTTCCACTTGTAACATTTATTAGCAAACTAATTTAATGGGTTTTGTTTAAAAAAAAAATAAAGAAATAAAAAAAATAAAAAAAAGACAGTTACCCCTCATAGGCCATATTCCCTAGATAACAAATAATATTTATCTTCTCCTACCCCAAGGGACAACATGTATTAAATAAATTGTCTTCGACATGAAATCATAACAAGAAAGTGAAATTAAAATTATAGCTGGACTGGTGGGGGGGGGGGGTTGGGCCCATCTCCCAACGGTTCATTTCCTCGCCACCTGGCACAGCCCTACATGAGCTATCACGGTCCTGACACCAGCATATCCGGATCTCTCCTCTCCCACGAGATCCTCGCTCCGACGGTCAGAGAGGGATGGGCGATGCGGGTCCTTGTCGAGATGTTGACGCTCTCCAACATGGCTGCCGGGAAGCGTCCTCGGGCGGCCGGCCACCGCGTCCATCCTCATTCTGTTTCGAGGAGTAGCCATCGGCAGACTCATTATATAGCACACATATATATGCACTCCCCCTCGTTATTGTACGTTACAATACCTGTCACCTGAATTTAACCGTGAATTCCGCCCTCGACGAGGGGCGTCTCTCTCTCTCCTGCCTGTTTCGAGGAGTCGCCTTCGGCAGACTGCCTCTCCAGCAGCACCCTGCCCTCAGGCGGGCCGATGTTGTCAGCTTTCCCCTTAGCAACAGACTCTTCCCTCAAAAATATGCCCAGTCCAGTACAATCAACAAGAGAAACATATCACTAATGACCTATTTATGATTTACTGGGCATTGTTTACGTAAAGCTCTCTGTGACTTCAAAGTCCTCGCCGCAAGCACGTACCGACTGAACAAGTTGGGTGTAGGTGTGTATACATATATATTCAACAAAGTTGTTTTTCGTCTTTCAACATTTTGCTGTTCTGGATATGGGATAAGGAGGTTTTCACCTTAGTATCTAAAACTCGATATTGTCAGCTGGTTTCTCACATTTCGACAATAAAACCGTTCCATTTCCTCAGTTCGTAGAAATACCAAAAACTTTATTGAATTCCCATAAAAAACATTCAGTTCACTTCCCAAATGATAGATTCACAGAGACGAAAATGTTATGTAAATGAACAGGTAAGCAAATCAATAGGTGAACCATTATTCATACATACATGTATATATACATACGAACACGCGTATGTATATATACATTAATTACATATATACAAACATAAAGTGGTAAAGGACTCTAAAAAACAATAAACACTAAAAAAATAAATAGATAAATACAAAAAATCTAAAATAACACGAATCAACAAAATCCGCAATCACGTGTCCGAATTCATTTCCTTACAGAATGGCGGCGACTTCGACGAGGCGCTGGAACTCTGCGGGTCTTGGGGTTTGTGGCAGAAACTCGTTTTCTTCATCACGGATTTCTCTCAAGTATTCTGCGCCATCCACGCTGTGTCTTCGGGTTAGTTGAATCATTATTTTTATCTCCCTTTTTTATTTGATTTGGTTAGGAATTTTTATTACGTAATATTGATTTTTTATGATTTTTGTGGAAGCTGTCAGAAACGTAATCGGATACAGTGACGGAGGGGTGTGTTTATTTACTTTCTGTTTGTTTGTTTTTTATTCAGTTTCATTTTACTTGAATAAATATATAACATTTATATATGCTATACTATGGCGCACTTGCATCATCTTGCGATTTTATAACTATGAATAGACCATTGAATTTCTGTAAGGGAATGGTGGTAATGCAAGAACTGTAAAAGCACCACATAATGAATTATGCAAAAAAAAATGGACCTTACTTCCAAAGAAAAACAAGAAAACGACTAGAAGCACATAAAAAATACACAAACACCAGTAACAGTACTACGTATATAAATACAACTCGACGACAGACAACCCACGATGATGAAAACAAAAAGGAAAGCAAATGGCAAAACAGTAGACTCAGCGAGCTCTGGCAGCAAAGCAGCGCTATTCTCGAAAAAAATAACTTTCGTACAAATTAGGAAAAGTAAACAACACGCTAGCCAAGAGCACAAAGAAACAGGTGGATAAATAGAAATAAGAGGTAAATGTGCAAATTAGTCATTTGTTTACTGGTCTATCTATTCAGCTAATAATTAATTCACCTATCTATTTATCTGTCCAGCTATCTGTCTATATATCTGTATATCCATCCATATATCCATCTATCAATTTATCCATCCATCCACCCATTCATCCATCCATCCATCCATCCATCCATCCATCCATCCATCCATCCATCCATCCATCCATCCATCCATCCATCCATCCATAAATCTATTTATCTATCCATCCTTCCATCTATATACTTATCTCTCTATTTATGTATATAATTACATGTACTTCCTCGTTCACCTGTTATCATTAACTGCCTCTGATTAATTTCTCCTCCATTCGCAATTAAATAAGACCAGTAAAATCAACCAAATGCAGATTCTCATCTCTAGATTAGCTAACGTTTCGAGACATCTTGGACATCCTTCAAGGGCTTTCAAAGTCGTTCCAAGAAGTCCAACGTTTTAGTCCCCTGTTGCTGTTTATGCTGCCGGGAATTCCCCTTTTTATCGCGTTTTCCATTTCTTGTTGTTTCTGGTGTTTTTGTTTGTCTTGTGTTCGTTGTTGGTTTTGTTGTTGTTGTTGTTGTTGTGTCTATAGAGAAAGGTAGAATATCGTTTCTTTAAGTTTTTTTTTTTTTTTTTTTTTTTTTTTTTTTTTTTTTTTTTTTTTTTTTAGTGTGCGAAACTTTTTGATTTATTGACTTTATCTGTGAGATTAAAAGCGAGAGTTGTCCACGCGAAACTCAACCACGAGAGCGATGAACAAAATGTACATTATGGCGGAAAATAAATGAAATGAAACGCAGCGACAATGGAAACAGAATTATATATCGAAGAACCGAGGATTCCTTTTCAAATAAGATATAATACCCATTTTTTTTCTTCTTTTCTTTTTGCTTCGTCTTCGATCAGGAAATTTTCGTGTCTCGGAAACCCTATTCTTTCTTGTTCTATTCCTATACTATATTTATTTTACTTGAGGGCAATTCTTTGCGTCTGGCAGTTTAGTAAGTGAGCAGACGGCAAAAGTCAGATGGACCTCCGAACAAAGAATTCTTAAGGTCTCTACTTTGCCTCTATCTTTCCCCACCCTTTTCTCATTCATTTGCGGCACAGCAA
The DNA here is from genome assembly GCF_042767895.1 of Penaeus vannamei. Taxonomy (NCBI): domain Eukaryota; kingdom Metazoa; phylum Arthropoda; class Malacostraca; order Decapoda; family Penaeidae; genus Penaeus; species Penaeus vannamei. The sequence goes on along the minus strand of NC_091573.1, from coordinate 202,466 downwards.
GTGGGAAGGGCGTCAGCTGGCAGCAATGTAAACTATCTGTAATTTAAGGATGATGTTGGTTCTGAAGGCGAGGGTCTGTAAAAGAAATGATTTGGAGCCATTGTATAAACTTTTTATATGGAGTCATCGATAGGTCGATAGACATTTGCAGATAGACATAGGCACTCTAATGAATATATTGTAAGATAGGTAGAGAAACTGAATGACTGATTAACTGGTTAGTAAATAAGTCAATAGATATTTCTTCTTTTCTGGCATGTCGTTAGCAACATGGACTATTGCAATTTGTAAACAAACGAAGTGGAAGATAAGTCAATGAGAACACGGCATCTGATAACTCCTGATGTTTAAGAATTAAATATATAATAATAATAATAATAAACTTGATTTCGTATGAAACAGTTACAGAATATACACAAGGGACAAGAACAATGAAACATGTTTTAAAAATAAAAACAATATTAGGACAATGGAACTGAAGCATGTGTTTGTACGGCTCACATATAAAAAGATGTGGAAGATAAATAAGGAATAAAACTAATATGACAATTTTAGGCATAGTTGTGTTAAAATAATGAAGATAGGATAAAGTTAATATAAAACATAGATGATAAAATAAAGCATGTATGTGCTGAAAGATAAAATTCAATATTTTATCTTTCATGTTTTATAAAACCAATTAATGCTGTATATACGCAATTGACTTCCACTCCCTAAATAGCAACGTGCATTTGATATTACTTATTTTCCTTATTTTTTAATAATATAGTTGCTAGACTCCCACCCTAAGACTCTCACGCAAACCCACAGCGCCCAGACGCCTAATTGTCTTCAAGGTCGGGAGTCCCTTGCTCGCGATACGCAACAGAGACACTGTCTTGTCTACCTATGCTAAACTGCTTTAGAATTTCCTTGTTTATAGTATGTTGACACTTTATTTTCTCTCTTTCTCTCTTTCTCTCTCGCCTTTTCTCTCTTTCTCTCACACTCGCTTTTGTACATAGAGGCAGCACACTGAGAGATGTGGAAAATAAACTACTGAACAATTGCGGTTTAACCTCATTCGTGCATATTCCAAAGTTTCGTAAAATACATTTGCTAGACAACACAGAGCCCGATACGAGAGTCCACATCAAAGGATAAGATGAAGCAAGGGTATTTTAATCCATTCACTGTGCTGTTGATAACTGCAATGGGGACGGCCGTTCGGAGCGAGAACTGTTGTCGAACATCATATTTCTTTAAATGAATAGAAAGAATCACTGCATATATTAGTAAGGGATTGTAGTCCTCACATAAACTTAGCACACAATATCATCAGATAGATACATTATTATTTGTATAATTCATCTTATATTATTGTGATTATCAGAAGTTAACTGCCATTAACCGCTGTCAAAATACTCTTGAGAAAAAGTACATTTCATAGTTGGGTTCAGCAGCCTAAATCGGGGTTTCCTAACCAGAGGTGGTCGCACTTCCTGGGGTCTGAGGCAGCGTTCGAGGGGGTGCGAGGTGGCCTTCGAGGTATTACTCAAAATCAAGAAACAGGAAGAAAATAGCCATTGAATTGAAAATTCATTTGTAATTCATTTGAAAGCGTTAGTTAGTTCTTTGATTTTTGTATGAAGATATTTCAAGTAGGTGTTTATTTTTGTAGGATTTATTAAAATAATCTGGGACATAGTTTCCTGTCCATATGTTTCATTTTTGTTATATTATTAGAAAATGAAAAAGAATATATTCTTTTGTTGATCAAATTGAGCATAAATTCACCTCCTTTATCCTCAAATAAGCTATAAATTCAAGGGCGTGCGAGGACACATTGAAATTCCCGAAGGGGGGCGGGCATAAAAAGGGTTGGCAACCACTGGCCTACATGGAAGGAGATCTACCTGCAGGGTTATACGTACGTACCTGGGTCTCATTTATGACAGCTTCAGGTAATTGTGTGCACACGATGGAAGGGGATATGGGCCTGTGGTTACAACAGTCAGAAATGTTACTCTTTTCATCCTCTGGAACTGAACTAGTTCCACGACGCTTTCTTGGGGAAAAATCATGATTGAAGTAATAGTGTCATGTTGACATGACAGCAGTTTGCCATCATGTCAACATGACACAGACACATACTCAACACTACACCTATGGAGAAAATACGTTGGTAATTGATTTGTTTTACATTTTGCGTTGCTACTATTTTATTTGTTCTTATGTGCGTTTGTATTTATTCAATATAAGTGTAAATAGTCTTATATTGTATTTCTCATATAAGCAGATTCTGATGATAGACATCATTATAATGTGTGTGTGTATATATATATTTATATATATATATATATATATATATATATATATATATATATATATATATATATATATATATATATATATGCATATATATATATATATATATATATATATATATATATATATATATATATATATATATATATATATATATATATATATATGCATATACATACATATATATATATATATATATATATATATATATATATATATATATATATATATGTATATACACATATATATACACATATATAAATATATATATATATATATATATATATATATATATATATATATATATATGCATATATATATGCATATATATGCATATATATATATATATATATATATATATATATATATATATATATATATATATATGTGTGTGTGTGTGTGTGTGTGTGTGTGTGTGTGTGTGTGTGTGTGTGTGTGTGTGTGTGTGTGTGTGTGTGTGTGTGTGTGTGTGTGTGTGTGTGTGTTTGTGTTGTATCGCAAAAGCGACAAACAAAGGAGTGGAAGTTCCCTCCGCGTGCACTGAGCGTGGGCGTGGGCGTGAGTGCTGTTCACGCGTCCAGCATGTGGCACAGCACACGAATAGCGCGGGATGACCGGTCGCGCCAGGTCAGCAACCCTCGCGGCCGCTGGGCGCCGACACAGCCTGAGGGTTTGTCTGGTAATCGCTCGGTGTGGACGGCCTCCGCATGATTGCTGTGCATTACTGGAACAATATATATTGCAGTAATATGATAAACTATACCGTGTAGCGTATCGGTTGATTCAAATGCGTCTTGTAAGTAAATAGGAACTGCAAGGGGCACTTTATTTACTCCAGACTGGTGATAGATATGGACATACTTCATGTAACACAGTGATAGGAGTACATGTTCATGTGCAGTCACCTCCCATAGACAGGGAAACACTCTGGCAAGGTAGGAAAGCCACGGTGGCGCTCTCCAAGCTGCTTGTGGGGAGTTATGGGTCAGCTGAGTGCTACCAGACATAAACACAACCCCCAAGAGAGAGAAAATTGAGAAGTAATACAAATGCGCATTGATGCCAATATGATAATTTCGTCCTGCCCTGCGTCGACGGGGTATAGACCCGTAATCACGCCAAGCCGTCCGTCTCGCGCGCAGGTCGAGGCGCTCGCCGTCACGGCCGCTCGGAGCTCCTCGGAGAAGGGCAAGTCCCCGCCCTGCCTCGCCTGAGCGCCACTCTGCTCTGGGAGCTGACTGAACACACGTACAATTATGCGTGTCTATTCGTATTAATTGTAATATCTCGCAATAGATACATAAAGAAATGACACACCAATCAGAGAAAACGACCACCTATAAAAGTAAATGAAAAAAAATAAAACAAAAAACTACAAAAAACAACTTCACTAAAGAAAAAAAATCAAAATTACAGAAGAAAAAACAAACGAAAAAGAGCAGGTGAATGAAACCACAGAAGAACGTCGGGGAGCATTCCCGGCGCCGGACAAGGGAAACCGAGCCACGCGGGTTACTATTTCCACCTGAACCGCTGCGAGCTGGTCGTCGCGGTAGAGATTAGAAACATTTTCTCGCTGCAACTGGCGACATTCGCACTTTCATCGTCTCTGATTATTTAGCTTAATTTGTGCTTTTGTTTATATATCTTTTCCCATGCGTAGTATTGATCTTCATATTTGTATTCGATGTCCTCTTGCTTTGTTATTCTTATGCTTTGTTTTTCTGTTTCTTTTTTTATTCTTCCACTGTTTCTGTTTCGGAGAAAATATCAATGGCAGCTGCGTCAAAGCGACAGAAAGGCAGTAAGAAATCAAGGGCGACAAAGAGAGAGAGAGAGAGAGAGAGAGAGAGAGAGAGAGAGAGAGAGAGAGAGAGAGAGAGAGAGAGAGAGAGAGAGAGAGAGAGAGAGAGAGAGAGAGAGAGAGAGAGAGAGAGAGAAAGAGAGAGAGAGAGAGAGAGAGATGCAGTGACAGACACAGACAGACAGACAGACAGAGAGGAAGAGAAAGAGAAAGATAGAGAGCGAGATAGAGAAAAAGATAAAGAATGAGTGAGAGAAAAAGGAGACTGAGACAGAGTCCGAAAACGACAGAGATAATGTAAAAGGGAAATAAAGAAAGAGCGATGGAGGAAATAGGAAAAGCAAGAGAAAGAGAAAGTGAACGAAAGAAAATGACCGAAAGAGAGAGAGACCGAGAGACGAAGAGAGAGAAAAAGAGGGGTAGCGAGAAAGAGAGACAAAGAGAGGGAGAGATGAGGAAAGAGGGAACAGAGACGAAAACGAGACGTAAAAGAGAGACAAAGAGAGGGAGAGATGAGGAAAGAGGGAACAGAGACGAAAACGAGACGTAAGAGAAAGAGAGACAGAGAGAGGGAGAGATGAGGAAAGAGGGAACAGAGACGAAAACGAGACGTAAGAGAAAGAGAGACAAAGAGAGGGAGAGATGAGGAAAGAGGGAACAGAGACGAAAACGAGACGTAAGAGAAAGAGAGACAAAGAGAGGGAGAGATGAGGAAAGAGGGAACAGAGACGAAAACGAGACGTAAGAGAAAGAGAGACAAAGAGAGGGAGAGATGAGGAAAGAGGGAACAGAGACGAAAACGAGACGTAAGAGAAAGAGAGACAAAGAGAGGGAGAGATGAGGAAAGAGGGAACAGAGACGAAAACGAGACGTAAGAGAAAGAGAGACAAAGAGAGGGAGAGATGAGGAAAGAGGGAACAGAGACGAAAACGAGACGTAAGAGAAAGAGAGACAAAGAGAGGGAGAGATGAGGAAAGAGGGAACAGAGACGAAAACGAGACGTAAGAGAAAGAGAGACAAAGAGAGGGAGAGATGAGGAAAGAGGGAACAGAGACGAAAACGAGACGTAAGAGAAAGAGAGACAAAGAGAGGGAGAGATGAGGAAAGAGGGAACAGAGACGAAAACGAGACGTAAGAGAAAGAGAGACAAAGAGAGGGAGAGATGAGGAAAGAGGGAACAGAGACGAAAACGAGACGTAAGAGAAAGAGAGACAAAGAGAGGGAGAGATGAGGAAAGAGGGAACAGAGACGAAAACGAGACGTAAGAGAAAGAGAGACAAAGAGAGGGAGAGATGAGGAAAGAGGGAACAGAGACGAAAACGAGACGTAAAAGAGAGACAAAGAGAGGGAGAGATGAGGAAAGAGGGAACAGAGACGAAAACGAGACGTAAGAGAAAGAGAGACAAAGAGAGGGAGAGATGAGGAAAGAGGGAACAGAGACGAAAACGAGACGTAAGAGAAAGAGAGACAAAGAGAGGGAGAGATGAGGAAAGAGGGAACAGAGACGAAAACGAGACGTAAGAGAAAGAGAGACAAAGAGAGGGAGAGATGAGGAAAGAGGGAACAGAGACGAAAACGAGACGTAAGAGAAAGAGAGACAAAGAGAGGGAGAGATGAGGAAAGAGGGAACAGAGACGAAAACGAGACGTAAGAGAAAGAGAGACAAAGAGAGGGAGAGATGAGGAAAGAGGGAACAGAGACGAAAACGAGACGTAAGAGAAAGAGAGACAAAGAGAGGGAGAGATGAGGAAAGAGGGAACAGAGACGAAAACGAGACGTAAGAGAAAGAGAGACAAAGAGAGGGAGAGATGAGGAAAGAGGGAACAGAGACGAAAACGAGACGTAAGAGAAAGAGAGACAAAGAGAGGGAGAGATGAGGAAAGAGGGAACAGAGACGAAAACGAGACGTAAGAGAAAGAGAGACAAAGAGAGGGAGAGATGAGGAAAGAGGGAACAGAGACGAAAACGAGACGTAAGCGCACCCAGCCACCCGCGGGTCCTCGCCTCCCCGCGGGTCTGAACCAAAGGCTAAAATTACACGGTCTCTCGCCCGCGTCGCTGACACAGTTTTCCGAACTGCAACTAAAGTAATGGGTAAAATAGATCTTATGATAGATAGTTTTGAATAATTATATAGGTACATACAGGTATGTATATAGAAATGTAGATGGATAGATAGAAAATTTGTTTATATATAGATATGTAAATACATCTTGGTAATGATATAGATAGAAGCAGATATAAATTAAGATTTAGATAAATGAAGATAGAAATGAAGATATAGAGAGATGGATGGATAGATAGTATATTCAATTTTCTCACGAATTCAACCCCTGCATGCACGTGACTACGCACGTACCCGCTAATCGTAGTGAACCTCGTTGCCGCGTTCGCTTATACACTCACAGTTACACAATCCATGGAAACTACCGCTCGACCCGTGTCTATATATATAAACACGCGGTAGGAAAATTCACTCGTTCTCCGTTTTCTAAACCTGAACACAAATCATTAACAAAAAATGTGGAGACATAAATCATTTATGCCTCTCCCTTCAGTTTTCACAAGGTGTTTGCGTTCGCTTGGACGCGTTAATGTTAGTCACCCGCTAAACAGAGCCTTGGAAGGTAATGCTCGTAAACTTTGCTACTAAATTTGTCCCTCAAGCTTGCGTTAATGGTTAATGGTTAAGATAAATGTGCTAGACATCTAAGGTCATATAGCACTATAGGAAAGTATAGTAAAGGGGGATGTCACGTGATAGTTGTTGTGTCAACTATCTATTGCGTTCATTAACACAATCTGTGTATGTATGTGCGAGATTCCCTGCAGTTCTTAAAGTAGCTTTTCATCACCCAGGGACTGACGCCAGATGCCCTTGGCCTCTGCCGCTTCCCCATACACTCCCCAGCCCTCCATCTTCCATCCCTTTCCAATTCTCTCTCTCTCTCTCTCTCTCTCTCTCTCTCTCTCTCTCTCTCTCTCTCTCTCTCTCTCTCTCTCTCTCTCTCTCTCTCTCTCTCTCTCTCTCTCTCTCTCTCTCTCTCTCTCTCTCTCTCTCTCTCTCTCTCTCTCTCTCTCTCTCTCTCTCTCTCTCTCTCTCTCTCTCTCTCTCTCTCTCTCTCTCTCTCTCTCTCTCTCTCTCTCTCTCTCTCTCTCTCTCTCTCTCTCTCTCTCTCTCTCAGAGCTTGCCTATTTTTATCATGTTAATATTTTTAACTCGCTTAGGTGTGTTTTTGCTTACACATCAATAGTATCATCCTCCTACTTCTATCAATGAATCTATCTTAAATAGACAACTGAATGCCGCATTTACCTAAAGTGATGAATCAAAGCCTTGCATCTATCTGTAATGATGAATGAATCCCTCTCTATCTGTCTAAAGTGACAGATCAAATACTACACCTATCTAAATCTAGAATAAGAAATCAAATCCCCCATATCTATCTAAATATCGAATTAAATCGGCCCTCCTTTTCGTAGCCTTCCTGAGTGCCACGCCGGAGCACTGGTGCCGCGTGCCAGGCGTGAACGCAGAGACAACGGAGCAAGTTTCACTTCTCAAAAATATTTCTATACCTTGGTGAGTCTCCTTAAGTGGTTTGTGTTGTTGTTATTGCTGTGTTGTTAGTAATGGTGGGATTTTTTGTTATGGTTTTGTTTTTTGTAATAGTTTTGATTCAGGAATGATCGCTTTTATCATTACCATGTGGCATTAGTATTCTTATTGTTCGTTGATGTCATTATCATTCAGAATCGTCATTATCCTTATTACTATTATTGCCCCCTCCTTCATCATCATTCCTTGTCATCCTCCTCACCATCCCCCCTCATCAACCTCCCTCACCTTTCTATCACGCTTTCCCTCACCGCCCTCCCTCCCTCACCACCACCACTCCTTCCAGGGACGAGGAGGAGGGCTTCTCCAAATGCACTTACTACGACCACAACTACACGGCTCTGGCCTCGCACCTGTCTGGAGACTCCTGGCAACCCGAGGACCTGGAGGAGCACCTGAGCAACAAGACGAAGACCTGTTCCTCGTGGATCTTCGATGACTCGGTGTTCCAGTCCACGCTGGTGTCTGAGGTGAGAGGGTAGAGGTGGGTGGGAGATGGGAGAGGTGGGAGGGAGGATGAGGTGAGAGGGGAGAAGGAGGCTGGGGTGGGAGGGAAGAGAAGGAGAAGGAAGGATATTGGGCAAGGGGGAAGAGTGGTGGGGTTGAGAGGGGAGAGGGAAAGGGGAGGAGGTTGGGGTGGGAGGGAAGGAGATTGGGCAAGGGTGGAGGGGAGAGGGAGGTTGGGGATGAGAGGGCATAGAGAGCAGGTTTAGGGGTAAACGGGAAGGGGCAATAGGAGAGGGAAAGTTGGGGTGTGAAGATAGAAAGGATACGGAGGGAAAGGATGGGAGGGTTGAGGGGAGCGGGAGGTTGGGGAGGGAAATTGGGCGAGGGAGGAGAGGCAGGGGTGAGAGGGAGGAATCAAAGGGAAGGGAAAGAGAAGACGAGGGGATGGGGAGGCTAGTGGCGGAAGTGGGGAGAGGGACAGAGGGAAAGTATAGGGAGGATTTGGAAAATAATTTAGGAGAAATAGAGAAAAGAGAAGACTAGAAAGATTTTTTTTTTTTTTTTAATCTCACGCCTTCTTTTCACTTCCCGATGCCGCCCACAGTTCAACCTGGTCTGCGGGCGCCGCTGGATGATGGCCACCGTGCAGGCGTCCTACATGAGCGGCCTCCTCGTGGGCTCGCTCGTCATGGGCCAGCTCTCGGACAGGTAGGAGGAGAGCCGAGATGAGAGGCAATAATGAGGAATAATAAAGCCGAGGCTGGAGGAATTTCTATCAGCCTGAGGAAA
>NC_091573.1:185000-193000 GCF_042767895.1 Penaeus vannamei | reverse complement strand
TAAAATAAAAATCACGAGAAACTTAAATATATTGACACTGCTTGCAAACAATATCTTCCCTCCTGCCACCAGATAAGATCTACATCAACTTCTTCCTGGTGAACCTGGGCAAGTTCTTCGACACGGCGGTCTTCCAGCAGTGCTACATCTACACGTCCGAGCTCATGCCCACTAGCGTGAGGAACATCGCCGTCGGGACCTCCTCGATGTTCGCCAGGATCGGATGTGTCCTCACGCCGTATGTCATCGAGCTTTTGGTAAGGACACTCGTGAAGGGAAGAGGAGGGAGAGGGAGTGGGAAGAGGGGAGGGGATGGAGGAAGGGAGTGAGTGGGGGGAGGGGAGGGTTAAAGGGATAGAAGAGGGAGAAGATAAGGTGGAAGAGAAAATGGGGGCCGGGAAGGGACGTCCTCGACGTTCGCCGGGATCGGCCGTGTCCTCACGCCGTATGTCATCGAGCCTTGGTAAGGGCAGTGGGAGAGGGAGGAGAAGGGGATGGGGGGAAGAGGGGAGAAGAGAAAGAGGGGGAGGGAAAAGGGGGGAAAGGGATGGAGGATAAAGAAGAGAGGGACCTTTTCGAAATTTGGATGCTTCAAAATATATATACTGTGAATTATAATCATATATCTATTCTGAATGCCCGCTTGAAGATAATTATCAAAATAATAACTATAAACTTCCAGCTTTCAGGTTTGCAGGTATATTGGCATGTGTAAGTATTAAAGCCCTGGCAAAGGCCCAAAATGATGTTACAACAATAAGATATTCGTAATCAGCATCAAAAACTACTATTACAACCATAAAATCAATATCTAAAAAGTGGTCCCATGTATAACTTAATAAACGTGAGGGAGATACAGGCTGTATGATGTATGACGGTTTCTTGAACGTCTATATCTTTGGAACCAAAAGGAGCTGGGCCTCGTTGGACCACTCGCTTGCAAGGTCTGCTGGCCGGACATGTTGTAGGATAAATCTAATCCGGACCCGCCTGCTCCGAGTAAGGCCATTGCCCGAAAACGGACTATCAAGCAAAAAGTCGTAACCCTTATATCGTTGAAGTTAAATCAAGTCGAGTCATTCGACCATGGTTCTAAGAGGCCAATGGGTATCCCATGCAGTGGTTTAGTATCTTAATTGGCCATCCCAAAACCTTGGTGTTTGAAAGGTTTTGAGTTGTGGTAATACATGGTAATCGTTTAAACTGAGTATGTATTAACCAGGATAAGCATAAAAAGACTTGGTTGACCCACAACGATGCGACCACAAGATCTGTAACTTCACATATATAGAAAAATAAACGCAATGAAATGTATTGGGATTAAGCATACCATACAAGAACATAAAGAGCTTCCTTTTATGTCTTTCAGGGTGACATTCACTACGCTTTCCCTTCGACTCTCTTCGGTATTCTGGCTGTCTTAGCTGGCCTCCTCACCCTCCTACTACCTGAGACCAACAAGAAGCCCTTACCAGAGACCGTGGACGAGGTTGAAGCTATGGGCAAATAAGATGGGAAGAAGCCGTGGCCACAAAACGAACACAGGCGAAACTTTGCTCAAAACTTTTGTGTATAAATATATTTTTACTAATTCTTTTAGGTTTGTCGTTTCGTGTAAAAAAGTGTAATACTTTATGCGTGCTATGCTAAATAACAGTTAGTGAATTTACGACGTTTACTGAACCTTTAAAGATAAGCTGCAAAATGGTACAGAGTACAACAAATTTCTTGAATGCTTGCAAAAAGACGACACTGAAACACGGACTTTTTGGAATCAGTGAGCGAGAGAGCGAGAGAGAGAGGGAGAGAGAGAGAGAGAGAGAGAGAGAGAGAGAGAGAGAGAGAGAGAGAGAGAGAGAGAGAGAGAGAGAGAGAGAGAAAATTTGCAAACAAGTGTGTATAGAGGACCCTTTAGAACACAATAAACGTCTTTCATGAATATATATGTTCAAATAATGTGAGCATATTTAGGAAGATAAGCAGAATGCTACAAGACCCAGTGGTAATTTATGAACAAGAGGAAATAAGTGTACTGGGAAGGAAATAAGATGCTTTTTTATCATTTATTTATCATTCACACACTACATACCACAAACTGAAATAAAAAGTTGAATAAACCAAGTATAAAATAGACACGCACGCATGTACAACCATTCCAAGTTGACATGATTATTAAAATAAAGGTAGCACTTTAATTGACCAGTGATCGCAGCAACAGTCACAGCAGCTATTCACATATTAACAATCATGAGTCATATGAACCACAATAAAATTAACAATTTATTAATGCCTATGCTTTATAAAAAGAAAAATGCTCCTCTACAAAAGATCATATTCCTCGCAACCATTAAAAAAATATAATGAAAGAAAATGAAGATTCCAAATTGTGAATGTACTAAGGAACTAATTAAAACTCCTACATTCTTTGGAAATTGTCAATACATCTTTAGAGACTTCCTGTAATGCATACAGCCATGTCAATGTATCTAAAATAATGCTTCCAAAGTTACAAATTCTCCTATACCTGCTAATACTCGGACATACAAAATCACATACCCCACACTGAATGCCACAGAACACATTCATCTATGTCTTTTCTACCCTATCCCCTAAGAAAAAAATTGAGAAAAATAGTTGATTATGTACAATATGGAAATAAGAATTAAAATTATAAAAAAATAATAAGGGTTAATAAAAATGTACATATTCTATGTGATCAATTTTCACCAGAAAGTTGAAAAAAAATTATTAATTGAATCTGGATCTAACTTTTCCCAAGCAGTCAACTAACTGTCAGTCTCTAAACTCCCTCATTCCCAATCCCCAAACGGAATGGAATAGCAACAGTCACTTCCTCTATTTCCGTCTGGTGGGCTCGGATGCAGTGGGCGGGGGTGGGGGGCCGCGCTTCTCCAGCTCCTCCATATAAGCCATAAGGATCTTAGAGCGCTCCTCTGGCTGGCAGTCAAGGACTAGGTAACGTCGATCCTTTCGCAGCACTTCCAGGATATCACGCTGATGCTGCTCACCCTCACCACACATCTTTAACGAGCGGTGGGTGATGCACTTTGTTTCCTAGGTTTGGGAGGAAAAATTATATTCGTGGTAATCTTTTTTTTCTTTCCCTTACTAAGATGTTTACATGCACATATACATACTGATATTTTACATTAGACTAACAAAAGAAATATCTAGAAGAAGAACAAAGTTATTTTGAAACAAGGCAGCTTCTCACCTTCAAAAGTTCCCTAAAATCTGCCTTAGCTGCCACCAGCTTGTCCTTGAGGTATTCACGGAACTCTCTCTCACATTTCTTGTCTGAAGATGAGAACTTGGTGTAGCGGGGGTCATCTTTGAGCTCCTTCTTCAGGTCCTTCCAGTTGGAGGCCAGATGCAGATCAGGCAACTCCTCCAGAAGTTCCCTAAAGGATGAGTGAATACTTTAGTTTTGCTGTAACAAGTCAGAATGAAGTTGAGACACTACAAATATAGGTTTATGTAAAAATTATTAAAAAAGGAAAAGAAAAAGCTCTATGTGAGGATATGGATAAAAAATTGGCACTTCGCCTCTTTTCTAACGTCCAATTTTCCATAAAGTTCTGTTGCTACTTGCAACAAAGATGACAACAGAAAAAGAAAAAAAGAAATCAGAGAAAAGAGTATACCTGAACTTCTCTCTTTTGCGCTTAGTCAGATTTTCGACATGGTTGTTGAAGAGCTTCTCTTTTTCCTCCCGGTCTAGCGCTCCAGCTGACTCCCAGCGGGAGTCCTTCTTGAGGGACTTTTTAGCCTCTTTCCAGGTGTAGTCTGTGCTCCGTACCTGGAACAAAGGAAACTGCAACATTACTTTTTAGAGCCCATCCTTTGGTGGATCAGTCTACATTCCAAAAAAATTAAGGAGTGTAAGCCCCTAGACCTAGCTCAGTAGAAAAATAGTAGCCTCATTTTCACTTATTCTTTAACTCATTAGCGACGGGTGTCCCATATATGAGACACCCGAAAAAATAAACAGTGCCAGGCGTCCCGCCAGTGTGATGCCCCGATGCAGCAGCGGGCTGCGGCGGGCGGGCGGACGGACTCTACGGAAGCTCCGCCCGCCGATTTTATATCCACCCGGAATATTTTATTTCTTGCTTCAAAATACCCCGGCGTGAATGGGTTAAGAGGACTTACTCCCAAAAATGCAAATTTTCTTTTTTGGGTGGGGCTAATGATGTATATCTTTTATCCTTTATTTTTTGTGCATAGCAAACCCCCTAAAGCTTTAATTTCAACTCATTTAAACAATTTTTCATCAAACTTTGTTGGCAACACTATTAACACTAGCAACTCGTGCATGGATATAATTGAGTTGAAATTAGATATTATTCAAGTAGCTTTCCCTTATCTGTCGTAGATATTGATTTGAGAGAAAAAATCCATGTGATTTCTTCACACAATATATATATATAAAAAAAAAAAAAAATTATATATATATATATATATATATATATATATATATATATATATATATATATATATATATATATATATATATATAAATATATACATAAATATATATATATATAAATATATATATATAAACCACCTACTCAAACTGCCTTATTTTGTCTTTTCCAATTCCAATAACAAAAAACTCTCTCTCTATTTGCAACAGATTAAAAGAATAAATGGAAGCTTTAATTTAACCCTTCCGTGGCAAAGTGTGGCAACTATGCTCCCAATGGCAAATAGTGGGCGGCTGCTGCAGTTGGCAATGCTGGTTGCCTTTCCCGAGGGATATTATTTATCTCCCTTAGTAGCGACAACATTCATAAGGTCAAACTTTATGGCACTAGCATGTAAAGTGAAGGTAAACCTTTACTTTTTTGAAGTTTTAGAAATGATAACCAAATCAATGGTTTTAAGTGCCTAATGTTGTTCACAAACTACCGAACAAGCCAGGCGCAAACTGGGGAACTACCACATGCCAATAATTCTGTTCATGGTGGCACTTTCCCAACCCCCCTAAAAAAATTCAGAAACGGAGGTTTCATATTTCCTTAAAATTCATTTTACTGAAATTGATAATGAAGTACCACACACAATGATTTTCTTCTTCATGAGTATTAGTATGTTGCTTAAAGGTATCCTTCCTGAATGCAAATTCACACAGAACAGCCAACATTTGAAAGAAGTTCACCATATCCACTAAATTTCTACAGTTTGACCTCTTTAACAAGTACTTATTAGGATGTCTTTTTATAACACAATTTTTTTTTTTTGTTACTTAGAATTAAATCACCTGTATACAAAAAATTACGGTAGGTCTCCATATGCAAGTAATAGTAGATTTTTTTTATCCTAATCATCAATTAAATCTACGCAAGATGTAATACAAAATTAAACCCAAAACCAAAATACACCTATTTTTGATTAAATGTCCCTCATACTCTGGCCTGTCATTTGAGCTCCCTACATGAGCTGCAAATAGAAAACACCTAGCGCATAACACCAAGAGTGCTAGACTCACCAAGTCGGCCAAGAGCGCATTAAAATTGTGCACGGCCTCATCGTGCTTGTGCTGCATGCGTTCCTTGTCACGGTCACGGAGGTGGCCTGCTAGTGCACGCTGGACTTCTTCCTCTCGCTTTCTGAGTGACTCCTCGATCCTTCTTTGGCGCTCCCGCTCCTCCTCTTCTGCCGCTTCATTGGCCTCTCCATCCTCACACTCCTCCTCAGCTCCATCACTCCCTGTATCTTCACCCTGAAAGGAGGCAACAAAAAAATGGATTGTGGTTCCTTGTCTATTGAAGAAACTTTAAAAGCTGAAGCCATTCCATCTCTAACACTAATAAAAAAGCAGTCTAGTAGTTCTTTATATGAAAATTAATGGGGAACATACTACATTATCATGCACATCTAACCTCACTATAACTAAACAAACATCACAGACTCTGGAAAAATAAGCATTGAATACAGGTTGCTTAGGTCCAGGAGGAGGGGAAAAACCAAAGTAACCTCATGCTTCCCTATTTACCCTTCTTAAGGTCTATTCCACACCTGGGTTCCTACAGAGCTAACTGACATCAAGGAAGACTCATACCATGCCAGGCAATTTGACGCTCCTAACCTCGCTCTTATGGTTGTCTTCCACATCTTCTCCCTCTTCATGGTTGTTGTCATGTGCTTCTTCCTTTTCCTTCTCCTTTTCTCTTTCCTTCTCTTTCTCCTTCTCCTTCTCCTTCTTCTCCTCTCTCTCTCGCTCCTTGTCTTTGTCCTTGTCTCTCTCCTTGTCCTTCTTTTCCTTCTTCTTCTCCTTGCGGTCCTTTGACCTTTCCCGCTCCTTGCTGCGGTCCCTGGACTCTCTGCTTCTCCTTTCCCTCTCTTTCTCTCCTCTCTCTCGGTCTCTTTCTCGCTCCCCTCCTCCTCTTTCTCTTTCACGGTCCCTGTCACGATCTCTTTCCCTCTCACGGTCACGGTCACGGTCACGGTCCCTTTCCCTATCACGATCCCTGGATCTGTCACGCGAACGCCTTCGCTCTTCTTTGATCTGAGATAAAACAATAATAATAATAATAATATTAAAATCATTTCCTCCATCCACATTTAAATGCATACAAATAAAAATAAAATAAAACTACACATTGTGTGTAACACTGAATAGTTTCATATAGAAATGACATTGTAAACATATGGCACTACAACATACTTTGACCATGTAGTCCCTGAACCAGTCCTCACGCTGCACACTTGACTCAACAGCCTTGTATCTGGGATCACTGTCAAGCTTACGCTTGACATCAGACCACCGACTGTGGCGATCAATGTCTGCCTCCTTCAGCATGGTAAAGAAGTCCTTTTTGATCTATGGTTGGGAGAAACAATTGGAAATGTTATTTACTTGGGAAACTTTAGGAATCATCAATTTTTTTTCTTTTATGCAACTAAGTTTTAATGTTATCGGCTCTCTGTAAAGCAAGAGGATTATGCGCTTGCGCGCGCTCGCTCTCTCGCTCTCGCTCTAGCACACTGCCAAAGATGAGGGAGGGGGAGGGGAGGGAGGAAAAAAAGGTTAAACAAAAATCCTATTAAATACAGAGCCTGTAGGGATGGAAGCTTTTTAATATTCCAAGGGTACAGGAGCACCTGAAAGGAAACTGTATTCTCATGTTGGAAAAAAAGTTAAATTAAAAGGAAACAGGGGACGTGAACCACCATCCATCATCCTAACTTTAGTTGTATTCAAGTGACTCTCTTTTTTGTGTTTTTGAGAAGGACACTTTATTTTCTTCAAGAATATAAAGACAATTATTTTCTAGTAATGTTTGCATTTTGTATTGAGATATACATTGACAATACTGCTCTTTATATATATATTTACAAAAGAAAGCATTTCTTTCTGAGTCAATCATGCATAATTACAAAAGGACCTGAGATGACATACTAAGGCTCGGTAAGTGAGGATCACAAAATATGACAAACATGACGCACCTTAAATGCTGTGCCTTTTATGAAGGATCCAGATTTTTCTTTTTAAAAGAACCTACAGGAATGGCATAAGACCAAAAAAAACAAGGAACCTTAAAACTTCAAAACAGCACTGAAGGTTGTGATCATGTTTGATTGACTTTAATTGTCTACATAGTAACATTCAGAATAAATAAACATCTGTGTACGGGTAGGAAACAAAGCAACTGCTGGTTATTATTTCCCAAATAATAATAATTATCTGCAACTACATTTCTGACTCTGCTTACAGACTTAATACTAAAAAATATCTTCAAAAAAAAATTACAAAAATAACTCATGAACTCTGTACAATCTTCCAGGGAAACAAAATTTCAAATGGATATATATATATTTTAACACTGTATATCTTCACTCATAATTTGCTTTATATCATCAATTCAGCAAACAAAGTTGTACTATCTGTGAGTGATCATATATATATCTGAGTGCAAAATGAACAATAGTAGTAGTATAGTAGTATAGTAGTAGTAGTATTTGACAACTGACTT
>NC_091573.1:172500-177500 GCF_042767895.1 Penaeus vannamei | reverse complement strand
AATGTTAATTTTTTTGGGGTGTCTCATTTATGGGACACCCGTCGCTAATGACTCTGAACTGACCATCACACTACAGAACACATTCCCAAAAACAAATCTTACTAGAAGAATAACTAAAAATAAATTAAAAAAAGTACAATAGCACTCATAATACAAAGCCATTATAGCAGGATTCAAGACAATATACATAATCCTACTTGGCTACTCACTGTCTAAATTGTCTTAATAGTTTTTATTCACGTTTTAATCTAAAATTGTAGTACTTATTAACTTTAACATACATCAACAGTAATCAAACCAACCATTGTAAACTGGTATTAAAATCTTACTATGAAACCTGAAAGTAACAAGCACTAACACACTACAGAGCAACAGCTTTCCTAGTATTGAAGCAGTGTGGATCACTAAACTTACTCATTAATGACACAAATGTCTCTAAATATGTTCGTTAAAAAGTGAAAAATAAAACCCACAGAATGTCAACTTAACCTCTTACATGCATTTATCAATAAGGCTAGTAATAAAACATTGTCAATATTACTGTCTAATACTGTAGACATCAGCAGGAAAAGTCCTTTACTTGTCTATTTTAACTTGTGTAAGGAATCCTGATCCTGCACATCTAATACATATACAACACTTCTACATAATATGACCTATTGTAATCTTTTATATTATGAATATTTGTATAAGACATATGAGTAAATATGCTTTACAAGGTGACTTGCCAAGTAAAATTATATAGTCTACAATACCTCCCATCATAGCAATAATGCTTATAATAACAACACTCATAATTATTGGAGGAAAAGGTCTCAAAAGCCTTACCCCTTTTTCTGCCAGAAGGTCTCGGAACTGCTTCATGCGAATTTCAAGTGGCACTATTGCTCTCTCTCGGGCTGCCTTGACCTCAGCCTCTATAGCAGCTTCCTTGCCAATGTCTATACGCTTCACATCTTCTTTGACTTGCTGCAATGATCATGAGAAGAAAGGTGTTCAAAAACCCTACACTTAATCAAGATGAATAATTTTCTTTGTGAAACAAATCCCAACACAACAAAAACAAAAACATTCAATAAAAGCAGACACCATCCAACTCACTCACAGTACTTTCCACATTTTCCTTTTCATCATCATGCTTTCACACTCCTTCACAATCTCTTCTGCATTGATTCACCCATACACTCTTTCTTTCCAACTCACACTAATGATGGCTGGCTGAGTAGTGGCCACAGCTGAGGTTATGAGCGTCTGATCAGTGCGTGCTTTCTTGGTAGCAGGCTCATCTTTTGAGGGTTCTTCAGCTTTGTTCTTAAGTCCGACCACCTCAGCAGGAGGATTGTTCACCATCTTCTCAACATCAGGTCGATCCATTAGATCTGGTGGCTTCTCCCAGACTGAGGTTCTAAAACAAAATACAAAAAAAGGTTATGAAAAATGAATGAACTGTGTGTATTCAAGGTTTTAATAAGGCAGGCCCTTCTGTACAAGAGTAAGATCTGCCAAGTGAAAATAAATATTACTGCAAATTTTATACTGAACAAATTACCCATTTTTACACCTGACACACATTTGTATACAACAGATAATCTTGTACACAGGATATTTCATCTGAACCTTTTTATAGTTATATGTATCAAATCTAATGCTTTATACACAAAGACAGCTACTTAATTACATATAAAAATTCTAAAATACTCCCAAAAACTGGAAGAATTTTAGAAAACTTACTTAGTGGTGGGGTTGTAGTAAAAGACCCTGCCATCTCCTGTCCATACAACACACCAAGGGGTTCCAGACACAGGCTGAGAGGACACTGGCCGGCTCAAGTCCTGCTGGCTCTTTTGATCATCTGCATCTGCATCCTGAAAGCACTCATAAAAATATCAATCATTAAAGAATGTAAAGGCAAAGTAAAAAAAAAAAAAACCTAAACAATCCACAAACTCGACATGACATGAGTCAGCTTCACAACTTCCAACTGCAAGATAAACAAGAACAAATACTTTTCATTAGTCAACTGTTATTACCTTTGAATCATCATTATCAACCTCCATGGGGGTGTCCTTGTTATCTGGAGACTCTGCTCTGTCCCCATTCACCTTGGGTGCAGTAGTCTCCTGTATGGGCTTAGTTTCTGTGCCTGGTGCTCCTGGGCCAGAACTGACTGATAATGTGATGCCCTGTGCAAGTGCTAACCTTGCCGCTGTGGAAAAAAAAGCAGACGCGATTACTAATTAGGAAGTTTTAATTGATAAAAAGGTATATATTAGTTGCTTTGACAATACTGTAGTTATAGCCCAATGCACTGTGAGCACAAGAGACATTGGGGATAGTTGGGTTGGGTTGGGGGGAGGGGCTGTCAAATATGAGTTATACCCATTTTCACATTCAAATATGAATGTAGAATTACCCATGCGAATATAAGCCTATGTAACGAAAAACTCTAGCCACTCTCATATGCCACTGACAACTTCTACACAGATGTATTTATCCCCTACTTGAGTGAAACTCAATCTGTATTTTGATAAGACATACTGAAATACATCATGGGAGGATGAAAGTGTCTTGTAGTAGTAAATTCCTCCCAATGTGGAAGATGTATGATGAAAACATTAAAGAAAATCTAAATATTATCCAACAATTTCTCTTTTTTATAATAGATGTGGTAGATAGGATCGATTTTGACAATCATCATCAATATAACTTTAGGGTTCCAAAATAATGTATGAGCAGTGGTGAGTCCATCTCAAAAAATAAACAAACGCCACTCATTTAGATGAGCCCTGTGGCTGCATAGCGAGCCTGCTGAGAGCTTGTTTTTCTGCATAGGAAATATTTTACATTTTTGGGGTTCATTGGATAAAAATGTAGCTGTATTTTGCTAAATATAAACAACTGAAAACTATAAAGACTAAAAATCCCACACACTATGTCTAATACCTCTATAAACCCATTAGATATAAGCCTATAAAGAGGCAGTTTTTTCCTTACTTCAAGAAATGAAGCCTCCATAGGATACAAACAGTAGCAATTTCAAGGTCACTCAGTAACAACAAACCACTTGTTTCTCATAAAAATCATGAGAATCATGAAAATAATAATAGAATAATGATAATAACTAGAAGCACTCAGAGAGAGCATACCTCCGCCACAGTAATAAGGTCACTGATGCAATAAAATCATTCACACTTAAAGAATTATGTTAAAAAAAACTTTCTCATGTACATAGGCGACATCCGTAAACATAGCATCCTTGGCAGAGGCAAGGCAATATGGGTAATGATGTAATCATTCAAAAAATGACTGGATCCAGATCACTGTCCAGATCACCACCAACATTTAATGGAATATGAGTTAGGCTAAGACACACCTCTGGTAAAATTCAGAAAAATCTATTGATAACTTTTTGATTTACTCTGCTAACAAACGAACAAATAACATCCGTATTGTCAACAAAATTTAATAAAAATAATTTGGTTAAAACAATAAAAAAAATTCAGAAAAATCTGCTCACATTTTGAGTTCTCCTGTTAAACAACAAACCAACCAATCAACCAACACAAACAAAAACATAACTTCCTTGACAGACTTATAATAATAGTAATAGTAATAGTAATAGTAATAGTAATAGTGACAGTAATAGTAATAGTAATAGTAATAGTAATAGTAATAATAATAATAATAATAATAATAACAACAATAATGACGATGACGACGACGACGATGATAATAGTGATAGTGATTATAACAATAATGATAATACTAATAATGATAATTCTAATAATGATAATAATAATAATAATGATAATAATAATGATAATGATAATAACAATATTAATGATTATAACAATAATCATGATAATAATAATAATGATAATTATAATAATGATAATAATAATAATAATGATAATAATAATGATAATAACAATAATAATAATAATATAGTGATAACAATAACAATAACAAAAACAAAAACAAAAACAAAAATAATAATAATAATAATAATAATAATAATAATAATAATAACAACAACAACAACAATAAAAACAACAAAACAAAATCATACAGATGTTGATGAGAACCAAGCAAAGCAAAGCCAGGCATCCCGACTCACCTTCCAAATCCTTCATGGCCTGCGGCTTCTCCCAAACAGATTCCAGAGTTTTAGAATTGTAATAGTAGCTTCTGCCATCTGGGGCCTTGTGCTCTGTCCAGTGGGCTGCCTGGGAAACCATCTCAGGGTCTAGGTTGGAGTCGTCTACTGAAGACGAAGGTGCGCCCTGTGTCACAACAGTTGTGCTACTTTGAACCACGATGGCAGAGCTGTTGTTTGTCACCGAGCTCTCGCTGGTGGTGGTACTGCCGCTAGGGCCTGTGCTGCTACCCTGGGTAAGAGAAAGGGAGAGATTATTAAAAAATAAATAAATAAAATATAAGAAAAAAGGTAATTCAACTATACCCGGTCAATAATGTAGAATAAAGTAACATTATCACATAGCAAGATAAATGAACTCTTTCTTGCATCATATCTACATATAGAGCTATACAAGTAAGCCCAAACAGAAACAGACTAAGGCCTATGTACAACATAGCATGTGGGTCAACTCACATCAGGCCCTGACAATGATTCTGGCTCATGCTGCTGCTGTTGCTGCTGCTGTGGTTGCTGCTGCTGCTGTTGTTGCTGCTGTTGCTGCGGCTGCTGTTGCTGTTGCTGCTGGTGGTCACCCATGGGTCCTGGCATCCCCCCCTGGGGCATCCCTCCCATGCCTGGAGGGGGCATACCCCAGCCAGGTGGTCCCATGGGAGGACCTGGGGGTATGCCATGCCCATAGCCATTCCAACCAGGACCAGGACCAGGGCCAAAACCTGCCCATGCCAGAGGAAACAGTTGAAAACACAGAAAAAGTAATACATACTCTTGGTTACATTTCAGAAATATAGGAAAACTCAAAACTAAAACAAAATAAATCTTATGTCTAACAAAAACAACCAAG
>NC_091573.1:150000-157500 GCF_042767895.1 Penaeus vannamei | reverse complement strand
CATATACATTCTGTATGCAAATGCAAGCAAAATATGGTCAAACACTGAAGACATAACAAGATATAAAAAGATAAAAACAGATTACAATAATCTGCTATAGAGAGAAGTTAGAAGTCCCTGCTAGTCACAGATGTCAAGAAGAGCCAGGAATCATAGATCCCACTACAAAAAAATAGTCAAATAATAATCAACAAACACTATCAGGAAAAGACTAAAGATTCAGAAAGATAGAAAAAATAAATATTTCACTTGGAATACAAACTACTACGGAAAGGTATTAAACACAAAGCTACCAACACACAACACCCACAATCAACAACAAATTTCGACTAAGTCTCACCAGAACCAAACCCAGGGCCAAAGCCTAGACAGGTGTGGAGGGAAAAGACTGGGCTTAGACAAAGGGACACAAAAGATGGAACATCTATACATACAGGGTTCTTTTTAAAAGATCCTATGCCATCTATAACTTTGCATGGCATACTATTCTACTGTTCTTTTAATTCTAACTATAATATAATATTAACTCTTTATGGAAAGAGTACTACATTTCAGGCATATATGTTCTGCCATTTGCAAAGACTTAGCGTGTGAATAACAAAAACTCAACTCTTCTGAGAATACTTGTAACTCTAATAATAAAGAGAAATTTTCAAACAAAAGACTTAAGTATTTACCAAAATCTAACCACTGCAAACAAGTAAAACATGTACAACTGTTTTTAAACTAATTCTCTTTTAATGGATATACAATTTCCCTCTTCCAATGCTGAACCCAAATTTCCTCAGGAGGATTGTAACATTACCAACAGGTAATGAACAAATCAAATACTTATGAATCCTTCCCACAATTTTGATGCTTTACTAACAGATGACCCTATTAATAATGAAAATGCATCAAAGTTTAAAGATTAAACTAATGTAAACATAAGCATGACAGAATATCTCATACTCTTTCACTAAATAAATATGAGACTATACTTACCTCAAGTAAATTCTTTATAATAATTACTACTAATAAACAAGGCCAGGTCATGACTCAACTAGCAGGTTCATCAAATGAAAATTTATTAATTCTGCTAGTCAGTCATTGGAAGAGGGTTAATATAATAAAATTCCCTTCACAGATCTCCAGGTGAATCACAATCTTACCTGAAACTACTCCCTTTGTCCTATATGAATCAACCCCATAAATCCTAACAGATTTTTTGGTTCTCTACCCCATTCAACCCACCTGGAGGTCCTGGAGGCATGCCATAGGGAGGCGGTCCCCCTGGGCCTGGGTAGGGGCCACCTGGTGGCATCCCAAAGGGTGGGCCACCAGGTGGAGGACCCATGCCCCCACCAGGAGGCCCCCACTGTCCCTGGGGCCCCTGCCAGCCTCCTGGCCCACTCTCACTGTCGTCACCATCATCGTCCCCGTTCTCTTGGTTTGAGGGCCCATTGCTGCTGCTGTTGCCCCCGCTTCCACCACCTGGACCCTGCTGATTGCCACTGCTGTTGCCTGAATTAGCTCCTGCACCTGAGTTTGGTGGCCCACTGTTATTTCCCCCCTGGCTGCCCGGTGTCACTCCTGCTGCCTGAGCCATAGCTTCAACCTGTTCATTAAAAGATTATGTATGCTATTAGTCATTCATTAAAATGGGGAATACAACCCAAATAACTTAATAAAGTTTTAACAAAGGTATCTACTCTAAACCTTTTCCATACTTCAATACAAATAATTAATGCAATGAAAATAATCATACTAAAGACAATTAAAAAGAAAAATCCTAACATCTTATTCCATGACATAACATTTCTTACAAACACACACACACACAAAAAAAAAAAAAATTGATACAAACAAAAAAAGGAGACCCAGAAAACAAACCTCTTGCTGTGTGAGAATCTTGACCCCTTCACCCTCTGGCTTGGTCCATGTGGTTTCTCTCGTGCGTGCATTGTAGTAATAGGATTTGCCCTCACCTGTCTTGGTCTCAACCCAGATCTCTCCACTTAGGTCCATTCCACCAAAGGAATTCTGTTGCTGTGGGAGATAGAAAGTAAGCATATATTCATTAAACAATTTTGCAATATCGTATGTATTTCATTTGTTAAACTTGTCTAACAAATTTAACCAAAAAATAAAAATTAACAAAAACTTAAGTTGCATCTACTTGAATATGGCAATGAAATAAATGGATTTTATAAATAATATTTTTGAAGCTTTCAACAAAGACCAGTGAAAATCTCAACCCCCCAAAAAATATTTAAAACTTATTTTTTTCAAAAACAACATAATAAAAATGAAAGAAAAGAAAAGTAACAACCACCAAGGGGACACACATAAGAAAAAAAAAGGGCTCCCTCCAAAAACAAGCCCAAACTAAGGTTAATCCAGACACTGAGAAAAAAAATCTACAGACACAAAAACAAAATATTTCTGGGCAATCTTTTTAAATACCCAGGATCCTGCCTTCCGAGTGCAACTTACATTTTGGTTGGGCTGCTGGCTGGGTGGTCCCCCAGGACCTGGTGGCCCCATTGGTCCCCAGGGTCCGGGTGGCCCCATGGGGCCCATCGGACCCATTGGCCCCATGGGAGGCTGGGTGAGAGGAGAAAGACACAGGTGTTGTGAAAAAAAAAATACACACACAAAGAAAGGACTTACATTTTCATCTCCAGTGTTTTGTTTCTTTTTTCTAGAAGATTGTATGAGGGGAAAAACAAAAAGCATCACCTTCAAACTGCTCCCACATACCATAAAACACACAAAAAAACACTAAGAGGTATGCTGTTCTTTGATCTTCAAGGTGATGACCAGAGCCAAGTTTTTGGTCAAAACTTATTATCTGGTATATATGACCTAATGAACTGAGTCAACAACTGAAGTCAATATGATAAGCTTTGATGAGTCACCCCCTAGAGCACTATCACACAACAAACCGGAGCTTTGAAAAAAACACAGGCTTTTATATCACAGAAACACACCATCCTTAGACCTGTCCCTAAATTCTACCTTCAGCAACCTTCTATGACATTCTTCATCTTTCTCATTGTTTTATTCATTCATTCTCTCTCTCTCTCTTTGTCTATCCCATTCATTCACTCTCCCTCTTTCTCCATCTGTCTGTCCATTTCTTATTCATTCATTAAATCTTACTCTCATCCAAAACAGGAGACCTGAGAAAATTTTGGTCACATTCAGCTGCGACATCAAAACCTCTGACATTCTTTTGGGATTCAAACTGCATTCAGTGGCTGTGCACATTCTTGGGTGATTTCCATCAATACTTATCAAATTTCATTCAATTTTTGATGAGTATAATTAAATCATATCAGTTATATCTTAAACAAATCTTTATGATAAAATTTCTTCAGTGCCATATCACAATTCAATGATTATCTACAAAGTGAAAATGGAGCATTCTTGTTTCAGACAAAATACCTCTTAATTAACATGGATCACAAAGAAAAGATACAGACTAGCTGTAATTCTTAGATAATGTCACACAGAGCACAAGAGACAGAGACAGAGAGAGAGAGAGAGAGAGAAAAAAAAAAAAAAAAAGAAAGGGCACAAGAAAACCACAGAAAATTTAATCAGACTTACCATACCAGGAGGTCCCATTGGCCCCCCCATACCAGGTGGAGGGGGTGGCATGGGCCCCCAGTTGGGATCATATGGAGGTGGGGGTCCACGTGGGCCAAATCGCGGTCCCCTGGGACCAAAAGGTGGGGGGCCCCTGAACCCTGGGGGAGGGGGTCGGAAGCCGGGTCCTCCTCGGCCTCTGAAGCGAGGGCCACCGGGGCCTGGTGGTCCACCAGGCCCCCCAGGTCCTCTTGGGCCCATCGGTCCCATTGGCCCCATGGGTCCCATCGGGCCCATGGGTCCAAACCCTCGCCCTCTTCCTCTGCAACAAAAAAGATAAATCAATGTTTTACCAATAAGATGACTGGAATGAATATGGCAAAGACCCAATAAATCATATCTAACGCACACTTCAGGATACATATAGTTGAACCCTGTTTCTGTCTCTCACTTTCTCTGTCTGTGTCTGTCTGTCTGTGTCTGTCTGTCTGTCTGTGTCTGTCTGTCTGTGTCTGTCTGTCTGTGTCTGTCTGTCTGTGTCTGTCTGTCTGTCTGTCTGTCTGTCTGTCTCTTGTGCATGTGATGGGGAAGAGAAAATGGGAATTGGCAGAAACTGTATTAGATAAGACACATTCAGGATGACACAAACAAATTTACCACTTGTTGGCGAGAGACCCATAGACAAGCAACACGCACTTTTTAAACCAATGGGGTGAATGGATTAATGCTATTAGTAATCATATTATTATCATCGACATAATCATTATTCTAGTGTTAATAAAAAAATATTAATAATAAACGCTGAAAATCAAGGAAAATGGTAATCAAGTGAGATAGGGAGGGCTAGTAATTGATTCAATAATAATGCATTTGTGGAGCTATCTGTGTCAACAAAACTGAACAACTAAAATCACTGTGGACATTGCATGTACAGTATGCCATGCCATCCTAGCATGCATCAGAAAACTACCTATTACAATTCTACTTGGCTTTATCAGACCATATGATTGCACTTATGATCTCGTCATAATCCAGTACAATTCTAATTAATTTGATTACCCTTGCACACACCATACACTAAAAACTATTCTAAAAATTTTGTATTGCTTTTCCTTATGCAGTGTCTCCTTTTCTTGGTACAAGAAGGTATACATTGTAGACTTATTATACAAGATGTAAAGCTTTGGCAAAAAGTTTCCTTACATATTCTTTAACCCATTCGTCCCGGGTGTCACATATATGAGACACAGGGAAAAAATAAACAGTGTCGGGCTGCCCGCCAGTGCGATGCTGTCTCGGAGCCGTGCTCCGCGGCAGAAGCGGCACACGGCCGGGTGGGCGGACAGACTCCGGGGAAGCTCCGCCCGCCAATTTTGTAGCTGCCCGGATTTTTTAAATTTTGGCTACAAAATGTACCCCGGCGCGGGTGGGTTAATTCGATGGTAAAGTCAGCTTATTCAGTAACATGTTAGGCATCATATGCAATAATCCCAAAGAATTAAGTAAATAATAGTTAATCCCTTGGATCACGAACCTCCACACGCCTGCACATGGCCAAATAGACCCAGGCAACAGTCATCGGCAATATCAACTCTGCTTCCCATTTGCAATGTTTTTATATTATCTCTTTCTGCAGAAGCATATTTAGCTTTCTTGCCCTTTACCAAGGTCTATGTTTGTCCTTTGATATTCTCTATCAAGATGGTAATAGACTCTACAATAACAATAGACATTGTGTTCTTTGTTTTGTTTTGTTTTTTGTTTTTTTCAGGTAATTCAATTTTCAGTAACAGACTCTGTGTCACTGGTTTTGGCAAGAAGGAATAGGCTTCTGAGCACATAAATAGTGTCCTCCCTAGTGCAGGAACCTTTCCAGCTATGGCTCACGGATGGTGCATTCCATCTTCATTTACTGGAGGGAAATAATGCAACAGCCACTTCCAATATACCCATTTAGTATAATTTCCATACAAGTTACCAAGAGCAGCACACAGAGATAGAGGGAAATGGACATCCCCATCACAGAGCACAAAAAATAGTTAAACAACAGAGGTACACCTGCATCAGCCTCATATTTACCACTAAAAAAAAAAAGAAGAAAAAAAAGAAATACACTGCATATCACTTCTCAGAGACTAAGCTGCATATCTTGCTTACATTTCGATAATAAATATTACATTGACCATGTAACTCATTACTGCGATTTGCCAAGTATGTCAATATGTCTTACTATGGGATTGTCAAAATGATATTTGGCTAATCATTAGTATTTGCTGTTCCACATTTCTACCTTTAACCCATTTACGACGGATGTCTCATATATGAGACATCCAGAAAATTAAGCATTGACGGGTGTCCCGCTAGTGTGACGTTGGATCGGAGCGCGTGCTCAGAATACGTCGCAAGCCGCACGGGGCCGGCCCAGCAAATATTACTTTCAGCTTAAAAATATACCAGTGTTAGTGGGTTCAATTCTTTTATTAATGTTATTATACTTTCTATACATGTCTTAAGATTTACTTATAGTTTTTCTTAATAAATATTTTCATGCACATTTTTGCCAGTGCAATGTTAAACAAGCTCATGACTGTTTCCTGACAGAATGTCAGTGAGAAATGTTGATTCTGGGATATTCTTAACACACTAACGCGTGTATATTTTGAAGCAGAAAAAAATAGCTTCCAGGCGGCTCCAAAATCAGTGCGTGGGGTGGCCCGGAATCTGTCTGCACGCCGGCTGCGGCCTGTGACGTAATCAGAGCACAAGCTCCGATCCAATATCAAAAATGGGTAAAGACTAAACAGTGGCAATGAAAAAGAATGACACCAGTAATTATCCCAGTTTCATATCTGAGCCCACTAAGTGCCCAAAGTGTCCACCAAAACTTCTAAAAACCTAGCAATCCAGACAACAGAGAGAAGCAAAGGAAAGTTTGGTGTTTAAATTAGTATTATTGGAATCATTGATACAAGAATGGCACCACCACAAATAAAGGAAAAAGATTGTGGAAAGCACTGCTCAGTCTAAGTCCACTCGGTACTCTCAAGTTACAGCTCTATCT
This sequence comes from Penaeus vannamei, assembly GCF_042767895.1. Classification (NCBI taxonomy): domain Eukaryota; kingdom Metazoa; phylum Arthropoda; class Malacostraca; order Decapoda; family Penaeidae; genus Penaeus; species Penaeus vannamei. The sequence goes on along the minus strand of NC_091573.1, from coordinate 150,866 downwards.
TGACGTGCATACTGAGGCGAAGAGTGTTTCCGTGGGGTATCGGGGCAGAGACCCTATCTACCCTCCCTCAGGCAGTACCAATAGGGGATGCACAGTCACAGCAACTTAGACTGTTGAACAAATTTTGTGACTTGGAGTAAGGGACATTGCATCTGGCAAGCATGTATGTCCAGTCCAGTAAAGAATTACCAAAAAATTTAGCTGAGGGATATGTATCAGTAACGTCTCATCCTTGGAAATTTTTGCTAAGTGGCTAGTACCTGGGACGTCTCAGAAAGAGTGCACAAAGCACTCAGAGAGAGACTGACTCAGGCAGGCCTTCAGGAAGGGGATCATTCATAGTCTCTTGCTGAATTTCCATCAGGGTATCCTGTGCCGTCCATGAGCCATGGCTGGAATTGGGCATTTCCTAGGACAACAACAAGTCTATGCACAGGTACCTATTCCTGTTCACTTTAACCAGTGGTACAGGCTGTTACAGAAAATCAAATAAAAAAATTAAGCAAAATAACTTGAAATACGATACTGCTTATTGTTATCATTTTACAGTTACTGCCTGGAGTGTAAATTTCCTTGAGAGATCATGAAAATCTGCCAGGAAAACTGCCATTTCTATATTCACTTGAAAACCACAATTTCAAGCCACCAATCAGGATATTCAGGTCAATATCTGACCAGAAAATATACAGCACCTAGCTAATGATCTTTCTAAACATCTTCAAATTGTTCAGAATAGATGAAGATAACCTATCAATTTTCAATCTTAGTTGATATCTTCACTATCATCTTTCACCCAATTAATAAATATATGGTTAATTTTGTTACTCACGAAAAGTTATGGTTACACTGAAGGAAACTACCATTCT
>NC_091573.1:92500-95000 GCF_042767895.1 Penaeus vannamei | reverse complement strand
CCTATGCTAGAATCTTCGCGATTGTAGGGTCTTGTCTTAACGCAACTTTGGGACGGCCAGTTAAAAAAAATACGATGTTCTTATCCTCTTGCCTTATTTGGTATACCAGTTGATTTTTTGCGGCATTATTAATTAATAAAGGTTTTTCTGCTTTAAAAGGTGGATTCTACAATTTCTTTCAGCATACGACCTTTAGAGTTTCAAATATTTATTGTATGACGGATATATGCTAAAATTTTATCTTATGTGGTACACTCTAGGGGAAATTGATTTTACTCATAGGGATGTTTAAAAATACTACCGCAATTTAATGTAGCACCAGTGGTATTCCAGTTTTGTTATTTTGTTTTCTTAACATCGTCGAATCCTTACTTGGATTAGTCATGTAGCCTCTGTACATCTATTGGCCTGTCAGATCTCCCACATTCACGGAGTTCCATGTGCGCCGCAGTTATAAGCTCTTATGTAGACGTCTTTCTTTTTTATCCACTCGCTTACACTTGTAGTCTTTAAATGGTTTTCTGTTTTAGTTTGATGCGCTGGCTGGGTGGTCTTCAATGCTATTGTTGAGCTTTGAGTTTTTTTTTTCTAACCTCTTGATATTGCAACTATTGAAGAGTAATAGAAACGGTCTGAGGAACTCTTGCATAACATCTCTTACAATCTTAATTCATTTATTTCTCTATTAAAACAAATACCATTTTTGCTAATGACAGGTTATGGTGAAAACAAATTGTTTTTCTCGCGTTTATTGGCAAGTTACAAAAAATGGATACTGTATAAATGAAGATGGAGACTGATTTGACTACGGAAATCCATGCGGGAGTCTTGAGTCGACCAGTTAATCACCGGTTTTACTGTACCAATCGACGATATAATCCCCGTGATTATAATAATATTAAACGATAAAACAGTTTGAAAACCTTGTTAACACACCACACATCCCAAAAAATTGCCGATATATATTAAAATTAGGCTCGAAAATACACGAAAACTGCTTGACTATCTGTCAAGGGTCCTTGGTTGGCAAAAACTGCTTTGGACATTCATAAAAATTTGAAATGAAATATATTTTACTTGTGTTTGTGATTAATATAGGGAAAAATAAACTAACTTTCTCTTCATAGTGCACAGAAGGCATATTAGGAGACAGTGAAGGCGCAGGGTCAGAGACAGGCGGAGAGGACTGAAAATGCCATGCTGCCGTACGATTCCAAGTGGCGGCCAGTTGTCAGATTCAGATGTCTAAATATTCACGGGTATCATCACTTTCTTTAATAACATAAAAATACGGCCGTCAGCTCATGTCGCTGTGCGTGGTAGCATTATTTGCAGACACAGTAATTATTCTCTGCATATACACTAAAACTGTGAAATCTAAAAGACCAGTAAATTTTATCATAATTTTTTTGCCTCACGATACAAGCGCGATCATAAACATAATGGTATTGGTTATTTTCTCTGATTAGTACGCAATCTCCCTACGTTATCTACAAAGGAATGATACTTTACATGGGTTAGGGATTGAATATAGGATTTTTCAGGGGAAACCTTTATAATTTTGCCATCAGGATTGACTTTAGTACGATTTTATTTACGATTTGTTAATTTGCATATCAGGAGTTTTAACAATTTCATCGTAATATGACGACTCACAAATTTCCCAATTCATTGCATTTATCTGAATATCAATATATTGTAATTTTCAAATGCCCATAGAAAACTATGACTTTCAGGGTAACTATTATATTCAACCATATTTTTAACTAAAATTTGTAATAACGATTTTTCTTCTTAGTGAAATTGTGGCAAATTAAGATTACTCTGAACAGGATGTCAGATTAAACCATTAATATAGAATATCTAATATTATTAGAAGACTAGTATCTCATTAAATAAACGTGATTATAAATATTGTATATAAATACATGACAATTGCGCCCACTTAAAACTACTATACATTTTCATGCACTAATGCATTTTCTTTTCGTAAAACACCTTATTTTGAAAATTCTTTTTAGATATTCATTTTCATATCTTGTAAGGTTGTTCGCTGCCCTGCTTCATACGTCACCATTTCACACTTAATATTCCCTTGCTCAAGATGATGTTCTAGCCGTTACGTCATCGTTCCCTTTCGCTTCTTGCTTTTACTTGGAAACCCTTTCTTATCCGTTAATTGAAGCTAACAGTAACATGTGTGTTAGTTGAGGACGCCCTTGAGTGCATCTTTTTTTACATTTTGCTATAATTGGCTTCGTTATTTTCGCATTATTTTACCTACGGCATTTCTCCTTCAAATGACTTTTCCCCCTTTTCTCACTATCCTGGTTGTTAGTAATGTTGGCAGTAATTTTCGCCGGTTACTACTCTCACTTCTTCATAAATTAGTCGCTTGCATTATCGATTTTAGCGACGGTTATTCATGACCTTACGCATCTCACGATCCCTGTTCGTGATAGTTACAAAGCTTTAAATTAAACCGGACGTAACTGCCAAA